>NC_135523.1:10545000-10830000 GCF_051989575.1 Stigmatopora nigra
GTACGGTGTTTGTATTTTTTTGGGGGGGTTTGTACGGGGAATCATAATCATGACAGGTTAGCATCTTTCAGACAAAAGTGGGACACTGATATGGTTTTAAAGGGTGTAGTTAGGTTTTTTTTAGGAATGTCAAAGGAAATACAGAACTTACATAAAAAGCACTGCACTATTTATGAAAAATCCAAGTTTCAAAAACTGTTTTAGAACCAATTAATTTTTCAAGTCGAGGTACAATGGTAGTTCGATTTTAATCTTGTAATATTAATACATTTTAAATTTGATTGATATCAAAGGGACAGCAAAAATTCATGAACATATATGTTAGATGTTTCCATTTATTTATTATAATTTATGACTTCTTGTATTTTTACACGGCAAACCTGACCATCGCTCATGGCACACCAGTGTGCTGCAGCAGAGTGGTTGGGAAATTACGGGTTCTAGTGACTTCCATAATTCGCGCAACACTCCGGAAGAAATCGCAAGATTACCTGGGACTGGACTGGTCCAAAAACACAAATGCCCTGTAAAACAGGGGCCAGAGTCACCCCCACCTGCTGAGGAGACTACAATCCTTTGAAGTGTCCAGGACACAGCTGAGGCCCTTTTATGACACTGTGGTGGCATCTACGATGTTTCATGCAGTGGTCTGTTGGGAACAGGGCCAGGCTGAATAAGATGGTCAGGAGAGCCAGCTCTGTTCTGTACTGTCCTCTGTAGAGGAAGTGGGAGAGTAGAGAATGCCGGCCAAGATGATTTCCATCATGGACAACACCTCCCACCCCTTGCATGAGTGTGTGGAGTGTTGCATCCTCAGTGCAAGAAGGAGCAAAGACCCTTCTCCCATCAGCTGTCAGGCTCTTCAACCAAAAATGTCTGTATGTTGACATCACCATTGTCCGATTTCACGTCTGTCATTACGCACAACATATAAGTATGTATCCACCTTGCTAACCGATTAAATGGAGATGTTAACTTTTGTGATAATTTATTTTATTTAAAATGCAAATAGGTGTATATGCTGTACTATAGAGATATGGTTTATCTCCTGCCCAGGCAACTGAGTCATATCATTAGTTGACATAATTGACACGTTACTTGCCTCCAAGTTATGAAAGAAGGACTGTCCAAATTGTGACTCAATTGTCCCTTAGCAACGAGAAATGTAGAACTTAGTCAACAGACATTCTGATTTGCAGAAGTGGAGGTAAGGAAGGAGTTGGGGAAACGTCTAATTAAAAAAAAAAATAAATAAATAAACATTTCACTTGTAGATGTGTCACTTCACTGTGTGTAAAAAACTGTGGATTTCTTTTTAAAATGATCTGCTCTACTACTCATGTGCAAGAGGTTTGAGCGCAACCTCCCCCCAACCAAATGAAGCAAACATTGTTCTCCCCGAAAAGGAAAAACAAACTCAGAGCAATTTCATAAAGGATTGCTTTGTGAAGGTGAGACCACTTCTGTGTTGGTGGTTACCAACCTTGACCAAACAGTGAAAGGCAAAGTCAATGACATTACTGTCCCATCCAGTGCTCACCAAAAGGACATGGATTCTGGGTCAGCCGAAGCTCACAATTTTTGGAAAGGGAAGTGATTACCTGAGTTGATTAGACTGAATATGACAAACGTGAGACCGACCATTCACTGACTGTCGATCCTACTGAGAAGAGAAGCCTCACCACCAACCCCACCCAATACACACACACATACACTAATGAAAACACAAGCCAAATCAAGTCAAGCTGAATGAAACCTCTCTTTCGGCAGTACCCTGAAAACTCCAACCCGGGTAAAAATGAGACATCGCTCCTCGTGTGCAATGAAGGAATTACTCATCACCTAAGTACTCCAAGTCATGTGCTGATCAGGTTAGTTTAGTTGTTGTTATCGCCACTTTGGCTCTAATGTCTTGTCACTCTTCAGTATTCTACACAAAAAGATCACAAAGAAACAATCTCTATTTGAAGCTGTCTTCGGCTTGTCCTCTTTCGGGCCTTAGGAAACGAGTGTGATACTAACGACAGCCAGCCAACTACTTCTCATTGCTCACTTCAAATCCATGGAAACGCATGTAAAAAGGATTCTTGACTATAAAAACATTATAAATGTTTTTTTTCCAGTCCAGTACTTACAGTGACTCATTTGTGTGTGTGTGTTTGTGTGTGTGTGTGTTTGTGTGTGTGCGTGGCGATTGGCCTCTCACTTCAACTACGTTCTATTGACTCTGATGACGTGACTGAAGGAAATTCCAGGGATCCTCCCTCAGCTCGACAGCAGCCACAAACTGTGCTCCAATTGAGGTTCTGCAGACTGTGGAGCCTTTATTTGAAGCCAAATTACGTCACAACACCCTTTCCCTATTCGTTTGACTTCCGTGGCTGTTCCAAATAAACTCACCGTTTCAGATTAAACTGTCTTTGCAAGAAGTAAACTCGACCTGACATTTCCAATTATATTTAAATGTGATAACATTGCACAGTTTGGGAGCAAAATTCAATGACTAAATTATTAAAATAGTAATGCGTGACTTTTTCTGTCAAAGTTTGAAATGTAGAAGTGTGTGCAAGGTCTTGGTGATCGCCTAATGTGCATCGTCGCTCTCCCTTTTGGTAAACTGTCTTTGATTCTCACCCTGTCACTCAAAATGCCTTGCGGTGATCCTGTGAAATCAAAAAACTGTGAAATGTGTTTATATACAAATGGTAAAAAAAGTGTTTTTTTTTAAACTCCCTCGGATGGCCTAAAATGGAAAATTATACAACAATCCACCTTGACCACTGAAATAATCATCTGCTTTATATCCTCAGCCTCTATTGATAAATATATCTTAATTGTTATTGTTAATGGGGCTCGGACGTTTGGTCGCCGGTCTTTTGGTCGCTGATCTTTTGGTCGCCGGTCTTTTGGTCACCGGTCTTTTGGTCGCCGGTCTTTTGGTCGCCGGTCTTTTGGTGGCCGGTCTTTTGGTGGCCGGTCTTTTGGTTCCCTTTGGTCGACGGTCTTTTGGTCGCCGGTCAAATGGAGTTTGCTGTTGAAGCCAGCGCTTGAAATTATATTCATGAGAGAGAGAGTTTAATATCTAAGTGAGAGAATTTAATATCTAAGAGCGAGAGTTTAATATCTAAGTACATTTGACCGGCGACCAAAAGTCCAGCGACCAAATGTCTGGTCACGGATGAGAATAGATAATAATTAATTTTATCTGAGAATAATTAAATAGATCTGAGATGAGTATAATTAAATAGTACTGAGATGAGTATAGATCATAATTAATTAGAATCTAATTAATTATGATCTATACTCATCTCAGATCTATTTAATTATGATCTAGTATTCTCATCTCAGATCTATTTAGTTATTATCATCTCATCTATGATCTAATTATTAGATCATAGATGAGATGATAATAACTAAATAGATCTGAGATGAGAATACTAGATCATAATTAAATAGATCTGAGATGAGACGAGAATATATCACAATTAAATAAATCTGTAGTACCACCAACAAGACCATGTTGCAGCCGCACAGCCTTCCCTGTTTATGAAGTGCAGTGGCTGTGGGCACAACTGTGTTACATTTTAAAATTCCAATGAATTCACCAAGGTTCGAAATGGTGTCGCTTAACACATGTCTAAAACATACATCTGCCTGTAACTTGAAAGCACCAAGATGTGTAACGATGTGTTAACGAATATAACCAAAATAGAACAACACTTCTAAACACGATATTGGCTGTATATTGAAAACAATTAACGATGTGAATAGGGATAAATCTCTTGAAAAGAGTCGTCATAATATAACCCAATTCGATGACGTTATTAGACTGATGTAAAATCAAATGACCTTAAGAAGTGACGTGTTGTGTGTCACGCACTATGCAATGGCCTACTTCAAGGAAACCCCTCGTTTTTATCCGACGGAATCACTTCGGTTGCATTTGTTAGGTCAATATAAAAAAGACAGCGATAATCTAGTAAAAACGAACAAAACAGATCAAGGGGGAGTAAAGATTGATCAATCGCAATCTGGTCTCTCGCGTCGCAGGAGCTCACCTCTGGAAGATATTCCACAGAAAGCTTTGATCCGGAGGATTGTTTATATGCGGAGGAGCTCTATAAGGACTGTGATAAGCCATTTTGTATAGGACTAAACTAGAGAATGCGTCCAACTCGCACATATGACAGGCGCACTCGGCTTCCTCGACTCTAGCCTCCCCTCCCGTTACTATGTTGCTTCCTGGTTCGCGCCCACAGGCGTGGCAAAGCTCTCTCGCTCGCTCTCTCTCTCTCGCTCTCTCTCGCAAAAAGCTCTCGCTCTCAGTCTCTCTCTCGCTCCCTCGCTCTCTCGCTCTCTCTCGCAAAAAAAATCTCGCTCTCGCTCGCTCCTTCACTCCTTCGCTCCCTCGCTCTCTCGCTCTCTCTCGCTCTCTCTCGCTCTCTCTCACTCTCTCTCTCTCTCTCTCTCGCTCTCTCTCTCTCGCTCTCTCTCTCTGTCTCTCTCTCTGGCTCTCTCTCTGTCTCTCTCTCTGTCTCTCTCTCTCTCTGTCTCTCTCTCTGTCTCTCTCTCTCTCTCTCTCTCTCTCTCCCTCTCTCTCTCCCTCTCTCTCTCTCTCTCTCTCTCTCTCTCTCTCTCTCTCTCTCTCTCTCTCTCTCTCTCTCTCTCTCTCTCTCTCTCTCTCTCTCTCTCTCTCTCTCTCTCTCTCTCTCTCTCTCTCTCTCTCTCTCTCTCTCTCTCTCTCTCTCTCTCTCTCTCTCTCCCCCTCCCTCCCTCCCTCCCTCGCTCCTTCGCTCCCTCCCTCCCCCCCCCCCCCCTCTCTCTCTCTCTCTCTCTCTCTCTCTCTCTCTCTCTCTCTCTCTCTTTCTCTCTCGCTCTCTCTCGCTTGCTCACACTCTCTCTCTCGCTCGCTCTCTTGCTCGCTCTCTCTCGGACGCTCTCTCGCTCGTTCATTCTCTCACCCTCTCGCTCGCTCTCTCTCGCTCACTCTCTCGCTCTCTCTTCATATTTTGACACAAATATCATATAACACATGACTTACTGCCTAACAAGTTGGTCATTGGCCTGCAAAACAACACTAAAAACAATTACGTACACGCAAACTTTGAAAGTTTTGGATAGAAAGCCAAAAACACACCACCACTGTCATATATTGAAAAAATCAAACACCTGAACTGGAACAATACTAAATATGCAGATGCTATATTAGTTTACAAAATCTTCCAAGACAAAACTCCTCACCCATTGCAAGATTTTGTACAAAAAAAATCCAACAGATCAACAATATCTGGCTCTAGAGGTGACTGTGTAATTCCCTTCAAAAGGAGTACTTTCACTCAGCGCACCTTTACTGTCTGTGCCGCGCATACCTGGAACTCAATACCAATTAACAAACATAGACTGCCATCTGTCAACCTCTTTGCCAATCATCTTAAACCCAGACAAAAAATTGCGATCACAACGTCGTCCAAAACTGCGTATGTGTCTAGTTCAGACATGGGCAAACTTCGGCCAGCGGACCACATCCAGCCTGCTAGGCCTTTTACTCCGGCCCGCTGACGTTGTCCAAATAATGTTTTTTTTTCTTTTTTCCCCAAGATGGCCACGATAGGTGGAAACCAGTGGCAGTAGCTCTGTCCACTCCTATTTGTTTTTCATGTTTTACAGCCCCTCTATTTTTTTTCAAAATTACATTTTAATATTTCTTAATACATTTCTTTTTACTTTACTTTGTACTTTATACGTTTTACTTTAATGATGAGTGATAAGTATGTTAATACTTTATTCTTTTTTTGTTTTTGTTTCATGTGTACTGTTAACGGTTGCAGTTTTTTTTTATATGTATCGTATCTTGTGCTGCCCTGGCCCATCTGTCAAACGTTTAAAGTCAATGTGGCCCCCGGGCTGAAAAGTTTCCATCTTTAGGCTCTTGTGTAGGGTGAGGTTAGACGATGACATATATTAACTAGGTCCTAGTTAAAATGTCATCGTCTAACCTCACCCTACACAAGGGCCTAAAGATGGAAATTAGCCTCTGCTGAAATCTTACATATTTACATGTATATGTTCATTAACATGAATATAAATATGTCCATTAATATGTGCTGTCCCTCATTAAATAAATCAAACAAAAAAATGTTGACGCCTTTTCGTATTCATAATTGGATTGGATAACTTTATTCATCTCGTATCCGGGAAATTACATTGTGTCAGTAGCAAGAGGGTGATTAGACAGAACAGCAAAGCGAAAGCACAAAGTACAAATCAAATCAAAGTAAATAGAATCATCAAAACATTAAGATGTAAAAGCAGCAAAAACACAAAACGAGCAAGAGTGGACGGAGCTACCGCGGCCGCCGGCTACCGCGGCCGCCGGCTACCGCTTAAACAGCGACATTTTGGTTACGGTAGCTGAATCAGACTCAAAAAGACGTTGTAAAGTTGGTCAAAAACTGGAACCACTCAGGAAGTCTTCCAGGAGATGGGGAACTTCTGCAGACTGTGACCAAGGTGGAGAATGTGCAGAGTTGCTCTTCCAAGCTTATCCGCACAGTTCCTCAGTAGTCTGAAGCTGAAGAAAACAGCAGCAGGGCAGAACTCCTGGACTCCGTTGCTGGTAAGCGCCGACAGCTCTTCCATCCTATCCCACAATGGAATTGTTGGTCAGAAGCATTGCCTCTTCTCCTGGCACTTTTGTCCAGCTCCGAAACTCCGGCGGCACCGAGGTGTTGCTCCTTCTGCTGCGTACTGTAACAGCTAGTCCCATGTGTGGGACAGTGTAGGCATGGCTAGCTGGTTCCAAAAAAATAAGTAGCCGAAAGAAGCCAGGCTAACAGAACAAGGAAAGTTGTAAAAACATTAAAGTAAAAAGTTTAAAGTACAGAGTAAAGTAAAAAGGAATGTGTTAAGAAATATTAAAAAAGAAGGGCTGTAAAACAGCTCAGCAAACCATTCTTCCTGTACGTCTCAAACCGACACGGTTACAGCAAACTTTGCTGTAACCATGTCGGTTTGAGACGTACAGGAAGAATGTATTGGTATAATTTGGTACAGCTAATGCCAAATGTTCGTCAGTAGGGTATGTGGGTTTGGCACTTCTAAAGGCCCATCCTGAACGATGTCATTCACTGCGGTTAAGTCATGCACAAGTTGATATTTTGACTTATCTGCTTTCTTTACCAGCAATTTTGGGTTGTTACAGTAACTGTTTGTTTCAATCAGCACACCTGCTTTCAAAAGCTTCACATTATGACTGACTCCAACAGGGTTTGCTAATTTAACCAGCCCTAAATCTGTTTCATGTTTTGACAACAAATTTTCCGGAACCAGTGTTAGCATATCTTATTTAAAATCATATTCACTTCCGCTGATTTGTGACGTCTGCTGCATGTTATGTGGAACAATGATCACATGGTTTTGAGATATAATTTCCGCACAAAATCGTAATCATTGTCCCATCTCGTAACGAAAATTAACAGATTCTCCGCCACTTTCCAAGTTACTTGTGACGCAGTTTTCGTCAATGGTCCCAAATCTTTGTTCACAAAATCCTCATTCACCACCAAGGTTATGTGTGGCGAGGGGTTGGGTACATTATACCATCGCCCAAGAATTGGATTTGATTCAACATTTATAGCAGCACATTTCCGCCCAATGATGAAATATCCAGTGGTCAGTGGCACCAGCATTTCTCTGGTTTGTGTTTCCCATTTTCCTTCAAATGGTTCACTACAAATTTTCACCCATAGTGGCCCTTGAGGACCACTTTGCCCTCCCCTGCTCTAGGCGGAAGCGAGCGCTGGCCTGAGCAGGGTTGCGCCCACCGTGTGTGACAAGGAAGAATGGCGTGAGGACAATCCAAAAACTGTGCTCTCAAGGCAAATGCGAGAGCCCGTCCAAGCAAGGTAGATATGTATGGGCCACCGGCGGAGTTTGAAAAAAGGCCCTTTTCCAGGCATCTTTTCATAACTTTCAGGGACCATCCCTTGGTCCACCGTGCTCTGGGTGGCGAGTAGAGCGGATCCAGTGACGAATTCATCGGGCAGAGCGGATCCAGTGACGAATTCATCGGACAGAGCGGATCCAGTGACAAATTCACCGGGCAGAGCGGATCCAGTGACGAATTCATCGGGCAGAGCGGATCCAACAAATTCAATATAAAATCATAAACACAACAAATTTCCAAATTCTAACAATTTGACTGCCATTTCAGTCAATGCCTGGCAAATTCAGGCATGTGGCCTACAAAATTGGTACACTGACCCAATGAATACTTTACTCGTAAAAAAAAAAAAAAATGGATGTCCGTTGACGCATTTAATGAATTGATGGCTTCAGTAGACGCAGAAACTGAGGTCCCAGAAGACTCTCTTCTACTTTGAGACCACTGGGCTACGTGCTATTTTAAAGGGAAGGTGACGCCGTCCAGATTTTGCTATCCCCTTATGGAATGTGACAGAAAAGACATTGCTGGAAATACCACGCACAAATAATTGAGTTGAAGGTTGGCACCGCGCATTTCAACGTAGAATGTCAGTCGCCCACCCAAATTTATGTCATCTTAAACACAAACTCCAATTAGAGCAGAATGACTGGGAAATAACAATACAACAGGCTACATGCATTATTATGCCCAGACAAACCAAAAAGCTGTTAATGAGCGGTTGAAAAAGCTCGGAGGACTTGAAAACCTGAATCGATTTGCGAACAAAGTAGAGTACCCGCAAGCCATTGCATATAATTTGTATGTTTTACTGTTTTTTAATAAAAACTCCTATCTGTGAATTCCCCTGGTACATAATTTTAAAGTTTGTATTTGTAATTTTTGTACAGAATGTGTAAGTTTTACTCCTTGAATTTGGGTTTTTATGCTAGAATTTTTAGCTTTTACTGCTTCAATAAAAACAACATCTGTGTATTTGCTTTGTCATTTTAATAAATTAATTTTACTTAGTCTTTTATTTTAATGTCAGACTTTTATTTGTTTGATAGAAATGACCATCTAAAGTATTTCAACATTGTTCTCCCAGAGAGAATGAAGGTTCAGTGGACGCCTATGACAGTCAATGGCAGCAGACAATATGTTAAATGAGTGCTCTTATTGATATTAGATATTTAGATATTAAACTCAAAATTTTGAGAGCTGGTTTGAAAAGTAGATATTTAGGTATCAAACTCTCGAATCAACAGTAGATATTAAGATATAAAACTTTTGAATCAATAGTAAGATATTTAGATATTAACTCTCAAATCAACAGTAGATATTTAGATATTAAACTCTCATGAATATAATTTTGAGAGCTGGTTTCAACAGTAAACTCTGTCATAATTTGAACCTGTTCTACTAAAGTCCGGGCAACCAAACGTCCGGTCACGATTTGGCAATGGTTACTTAAATGCATTTAGTATGCACTTACTATAATCAGTTGAATTAAAAATGACTAGAAACTTATTTTAGAGCCTATAAAAAGAATAAAGTTCTAAAAATTGCTAAAATGTATTTTTCTGTGTGAAAAGCCCTCCAACTTGTCAAAACAGGTGCAGAAGTTTTTTGGTTGTTCACCTTCAAATCTTCAAGAAATAAGAACAGTCTCATTTTATCTAACTTCCACAAAAAAAAACATCAAATGCATTTAGAACATGTAGCTTTATGTTATTAACTGACAGAGCAGAGAACATCTTGGTATGCCGAAAAGAGCCGAGTGTAGAAACTTTAACAACATTCACTCATCTCCGATCTCTTGTTAAAGTTCAAACGTCGAGATTCGCTTCTTGATGGGCGCCAAAAAACAGCAATTTCCCTTCATTACAACTGAATGCACCAGAAAAGGCCAAAAACAAAGTATAAACTTCATCTGACACCCAAATTGCATGAATGTACTATTTCTGACAGAAGTAAATTGTATGTGGTAAATTATATGCTTTCCTTGTGAAAAATATAGCAAGACTTAATATATATTTGTACTAAAAGGCACTCCTTGATGGCACCATAAAATGAAACAGTCGAAGAGCATTAGGGTAGCACATTCCTGACAATTTTATGAGCTTTTGTCATCCTGGTTAATGCTCCAAATTAATTTTATCTCCAATTACTGAAAAAAAATTACAAGAGGGGATTAAGCTTACAAATTTCAAGTCAGTAACAAAAAGAATAGTTAACCGTGAATAAATGAGTGTTGTATTAATCTTTAGACAGTACAAAAACGAACTGCTGAGCCTGGATGTCATCCGTGTGGTTCAACATCATGTAGTAGAGATGACAGCGCTCAGCTTGCCCTGCTGTTCCTCAGTAAGTGAAGTCACGGCCGCTTGGAATTCTGCCAGGTGCTGCTGCGCGAATTGGTTCAACAATGTGCCCAGGCTTTTCTGCGTTTCTGATCACAAATGATAACAGAATGCAGTAATTGTGGGGGCGAACAACAGCTTTGCTGGAGAAACACTAGCTTTATTTTATTACTCACCTTTATCCACCTTCTTGTTGCCGAGCACGTGACAGGACGATTCGACGATGGGTTTCATTAGCTTCACAATCTGGAAGTAACCAAAAATTCATTAAAACACCAGCTGGCTACTGCAGAGTAAAAATCCCTAATATGGTAAATGTTATCAATGAAACCGAATAATTATGACTAACAAACATATTCTACATTCTAATTTTCTGAATACTGTACCATATTTTCGCACCTATAAAACGCACCGTGTGATAGGATGCAGTCTAATTTGTGAGGATATTTTGGTTACAAATACATTGAGGGGGGGGGGCTTCATCAGAAAAGGCGCTAGCATCACACTTGGCTAGCGTATGTTATGCTATCTGCTAGCGTAAGTTAGGCTAGCCGCTTTTTTAAAGACAGCACGAACCAAACTAAGTTTGATAATGGTTTATTGAGGTAAAAGGTACACTCTAATATAAAGAGTTTGGCGTTCAACATGCTAAGCTCCACTGCCAGTCAGAGAAAGTTGACAGAGAGAAAGACAGATGTGGAGAGAGTCAGAGAGATGTAGAGAGACAAAGAGATGTAGAGAGAGACAGAGATGTAGAGAGACAGATGTAGAGAGACAGATGTAGAGAGACAGATGTAGAGAGACAGATGTAGAGAGAGAGAGAGAGACAGAGATGTAGAGAGAGAAAGAGACAGAGATGTAGAGAGAGAAAGAGACAGAGATGTAGAGAGAGAACGAGACAGAGATGTAGAGAGAAAGAGACAGAGATGTAGAGAGAGAGAGAGAGAGAGACAGAGAGTTGACAATGTTATGATGTTTAGTGACAAATTATGGGTCTTTTATTAAACACTGACATTTATATTGGGAAATTCCTAGTGAAAGGTTATTTTTCCTAAATTTTAATTGTGGTAATAGTGAGCCCAGAAAATGGCTCTTATTTTAAATAAAACCGCCTTCTTGGAGCAGATAGGAATTTAATAGGAAGTCAGCTAGCGCAATTTAGCTATCCTCATAGCGTATTTAGCAATATGAGAGACATTTGTGATATAGAAACAAGTATTAAGAATCATCCAAATTATTAAATGAAGACAATGCAGAAATGGCATTCATCCAAATTATTACGTAAATTGTACCTGACAAGTTTAGATTAAATAATTAGTTTAGGATAAGCATGATTCCCCTAGGATGGAATAAGAACGATATATGTTCAGTGAACGGAACATATTTCATTGTTTAGCCCTGAACAGGTAGAATATGCTTTAGCGTGAGTCATATTGATGACTATTAAAATATCAGAGCCTGCATTACCATCAAACAATTGATGTCAACCTAATGCCGTTAATCTAGTTCTTTTGAGAATGGTTAGTGCGGATAGAACAGTAAAAGGAGGTTAGCTGCCAACAAGCCCCGGACTGGGGATGGTGCCCTCCACTAGTGATAAAAAAATTGCAGACCAGTGATGTCTGATTGAGTGTGAGCGTAAATGGTTGTTTGTCTATTTGTGTTTTAGTGTTCTTGATTGGCTGGCCACCGAGATATAATCAATCTGCTAGATATCAAGGTGGAAAAGGATTTAGCAAATTGGAATCAATTTCTGAAATAAGCCAATAGGCCCTTTACAGGGATGGCGACGACAAATTGTGAAAAAAATATTTCGTCAAATGAAATTTTTAATGAAAAAAGCAGTACTCCAAATGTGAAACTTGAAGTGGAGGAACAAATCTGCTATGCGAAATTTGCGACCAAAAGACCAGCGACCAAAAGACCGGCAGTGTTCCCAACACATTTACATGTTTGTAAGATACGATGGTTATTTTGGGCTTCTGGCAGGTTCTGTACGCAACACATTTAGAATAGTTTGTTTTATCCATTGAGTGCATATTTAGAAAGGGAAGGCATTCTACCAGAGCAGGACACTTCACGTAGAGCATGGCAAAGCAGCTGAACACAGTCTTGTTTTCCTCCATGTCCTCTTTGAGAGGAAGACGAGCAACCAGAACTGGGACAACCTGTCAGAGTACAAAGTGATTGTTTTTGCTTCATTTCAAAAACTGTCCCTTACCACACTCAAGACGAATGTCACCTGGTCCAATGGGACAGCATCCATGTTGCCCATGATCATACGGCAGAGGGCCGCACACAAATTGTCAATCACTCTGAGGTCAGCCTCTTTAGCCAGCAGGTTGGAAAAGACAGTCAACAAGGTAGGATACTCTCTGTGGAAAACTTTGGTAAAGAAGAAACTTGGGAGGTTTAAGAATGAACTCATTAAAATACATTTAAGTGAAAAAGGATACGAGGCTACAAGAGGCCCGGCAGCCTGGGCGAGAAATCCCAGTCCAACCACGCTGTTGTTGCGGACCTCTGAATCATCATCTTTTACTCCGCTATACATAACTGGGAGAAGACGATTAGACAGCTGACTTGCCAGTTCTCTTCCTCCAGAAGTAGTGATCAGGGCCTCCAGAATTTCTCCAATTATTCCCAAAGAGAATGATTTTTCAGCCACAGTGCATGAGGGTTTCTTGGGGAGTAGAATAATAATATATAGACATATACATATATAGTGGTACTTCGCTTCAATTTATGAATTTTTCAAGTTACAAAATACTTTGATATGTAAAATATTGTTCCAAAATACAATAATTTGTACACGTTACCTAATGGCAAAAGAGCTACAGCATACAGTAATACCTTGACATAAAAGTGCCCCGACATACGACCAATTTGAGATAGGAGTAAAATGTGAGCAAATATTTACCTAGATACGAGACTAATTTTGATAGTGTTAGGGCTATTAGTCTTACATTATTATATATTTGCTTGTAATGAAGAACGCTTTGCTTCACTTGGTGTTATTGGTCTTACAATATTATGTATTTGCTCGCTTATTAACATTAGAAAAGTCATCCTAGTACATCTACTTGCAACCATATAAATGCTCTCTCCTGAGTTAGCCTAAACAACGGGAAGGTCACTCCTCTCTCCAGGTGGACTTCGCACAACATTCTTCACACCACTCCCTACGGAAGATCCGATTGACATTCAATTGTTTTGAGGAACATCGAGAAACATTGACTTATGACAGTGTTGTCCAAACCGCTCCCATGGGAAGATACGGCAGACCTTGATTTGTTTAGAGAACTGATTGTTCTTATATCTAATGTAATAAAACAGCAAGAGAGGCGTCCAACGCCAGAATGATCCGAGACGAAGGCACGTCAGGTCGGATTCTCTCTTGCAAGACACCGGTTATGAGCCTGATGTCTGTTTTATTTGTGCGTGCATTTGGGAATGCCTATTGGTGAATCTATCAACGAGCCTACACTTATGAGAACATCATTTTTTCAGTGCATGGCAGAGCTTGCTTGCTAAAACGAGAGGAGTATACTACAAAAATATTTTTCCATTTCCTGTTTTTTTTCCAGAGGGTTGGAACAAATTAATTTAATAAGGGGAAACGTTGATTTGAGATAAGAGTAAATCAACGTATGAGCTCAGTCCCAGAAGCTTGTATCTCATTGTACCACTGTATTAAAATAACAAGGAAATGCTGCAACTCCTGTCACTTTCTAGAGCCATCATGCAAACCATATTCAATACGCTTTCAAAACTTTACAGCCAGTTTGCAGACTCATCAGCCTCTGCGCCCGCGAATGCACCATTAGGAGCATCACATGGCCACATGGCACCATTGTATGTGACAAGAGAGAGTGAGTGAGTGCCTTACAAAAGTATTCGCTCCCCTGGAACTTTTTAAACTTTTGCCACATTTCAGTCTCAAACATAAATATATTAAAGAAAAACGTTTTGTTAAGAATCAACAAGTGGGACAAACATGAAGTGGAACGAAATTCATATTTTAAACGTTGTTTAACAAATTAAAAAAAAATAGTGGGCCAAGTAATGTTGGCAAATATTGCATTACCAAATTGGCCCAGATATAAGACGATGTTTTGCATTGAAATAAGATTGAAAAAGTGTTGTCTGAAATTCAGGTCTAAACATTGTACCCATTCAAAACACTAAATATCGCCAGATGTCTTTAAAGCGAATGCTGAACACATAGATGGTTAATACAGTTAATATATCACATTTGATTCATTTACATTTCAGAAATCCGCTGAATGGGCGCAACAATGGTCGTGCGAGCATGAGGCTATCACTAGTATGCATATTAGCATATTTTTTAAAAAGGCAACAGGAACAAAACTGATTTTGATTGTGTTTTATTGACGTAATTTGTTTTCGCGGAAATATAAGTCAAAGCATTCAAATTTCATCATACGCAGCTGGGTATGATGACAATTAGGCTTTTGTCAAGCCAATGATGATGACAATGCCTATGTCTGATTTTTTTTTAACATGTACAAATCCGTCAGAGTACTCCTATTCTGCAACAGACATAAAGACTAGTGGGTGAGGTCAACAGTTCTGGGTTCCACCCTCAGGGTCCAGTGATTCCAGCTTTGACGAAAGCTCAAAGGGATCGACAATCCATTCCAAATCATGTAAATCATCATCAATGTAAATTGTGCGATTCTGCTTGCCATTCTTTGTATGGAAATGTTTACCATCAGACATCCATCACTCCCCCAAAGTCATTCGCAACGGCTCCTGGCTGTTCTTTCGTGTTCGATCCATGGCTTGAGTCCATCTTCCAAGCTTTCACACCCAAATCCTGTTGTCGTTCACGTGAGGCCTTTCCTCTGTGTAGCTATATGGGTGTTGTTTCTTTGAATATTGAGTTTTTTTAAGGGTTAAATGTGATACAAGCATAGGGAAATCACTGGCTTTTTGAACTAATTTGAAACCATGCATTCACCAATTGATTGGGCACAACGTCCATTTGAGAGAAAATGTTATAATTTTAAGTGGGCCCTATGGCCTGAAAATACAGTACCTAAACCAGGGATCTCAAATCCGTCCTGGGGTGGAATGGGTGCAAATTTTAATTCAAACCGAATAAGAGGGAACCTTTTGCAAGTGTAATCAGTTCACTGCAGTCAGGTGCTCCTTATTTTAGGAGATCCCTTGTTGGTTCAACTGTTGGCCCTGTGCCAGTTGGACAGTTAATTCAGCATCAAAGAATGGTTAAAATATTTGGGGTTCTAAATATCTTCTTGGTCAGCTGTGATGCACACAGTCATGCATCACACAGTGCTTTTGTTAACGTTAACCTCCATTTATTTATCCTAGCAAGCCACTGTCAGCTTCAATTTTCTAAGCACACAATTTTTTTCATTTTGGCTTAGCTTTTCTATGCTAGTCAATTGTTCCGTTGCAGTGACATATTTTCCCTCACTTGACTTTAGAGCAGGGTTGGGCAAACTATTCCTCAAAGGTCCGTTTGGTCCCCCGGACGTTGTGGCGCCCGGACGGTTGGGCGCCCGGACGGTTGGGCGCCCGGACGGTTGGGCGCCCGGACGGTTGGTCGCCCGGACGTTTGGTCGCCCGGACGTTTGGTCGCCCGGACGTTTGGTCGCCCGGACGTTTGGTCGCCCGGACGTTTGGTCGCCCGGACGTTTGGTCGCCCGGACGTTTGGTCGCCCGGACGTTTGGTCGCCCGGACGTTTGGTCGCCCGGACGTTTGGTCGCCCGGACGTTTGGTCGCCCGGACGTTTGGTCGCCCGGACGTTTGGTCGCCCGGACGTTTGGTCGCCCGGACGTTTGGTCGCCCGGACGTTTGGTCGCCCGGACGTTTGGTCGCCCGGACGTTTGGTCGCCCGGCCGTTTGGTCGCCCGGCCGTTTGGTCGCCCGGCCGTTTGGTCGCCCGGCCGTTTGGTCGCCCGGCCGTTTGGTCGCCCGGCCGTTTGGTCGCCCGGCCGTTTGGTCGCCCGGCCGTTTGGTCGCCCGGCCGTTTGGTCGCCCGGACGTTTGGTCGCCCGGACGTTTGGTCGCCCGGACGTTTGGTCGCCCGGACGTTTGGTCGCCCGGACGTTTGGTCGCCCGGACGTTTGGTCGCCCGGACGTTTGGTCGCCCGGACGTTTGGTCGCCCGGACGTTTGGTCGCCCGGACGTTTGGTCGCCCGGACGTTTGGTCGCCCGGACGTTTGGTCGCCCGGACGTTTGGTCGCCCGGACGATTGGTCGCCCGGACGATTGGTCGCCCGGACGATTGGTCGCCCGGAAGTTTGGTCGCCCGGAAGTTTGGTCGCCCGGAAGTTTGGTCGCCCGGAAGTTTGGTCACCCGGACGTTTGGTCACCCGGACGTTTGGTCACCCGGACGTTTGGTCACCCGGACGTTTGGTCACCCGGACGTTTGGTCACCCGGACGTTTGGTCACCCGGACGTTTGGTCACCCGGACGTTTGGTCACCCGGACGTTTGGTCACCCGGACGTTTGGTCACCGGGACGTTTCGTCGCCGGTCTTTTGGTCGCCAGTTGTTTGGTCCTTGGTCGCCAGTCAAATGGTGACAGAGTATACTGATGAAAACAGCCCTAAAAAATATATTCATGAGTTTAATATCCAAGTGCTGTTTAATATCTAAGTACTGTTAAAACCAGCTCTTCAATTTATATTCATGAGAGAGTTTAATATGTAAGTACTGTTGAAACCAGCTCTCAAAATTATAATCATGAGAGTTTAATATCTAAGTACTGTTGAAACTAGCTCTGAAAATGATATTCATGAGTTTATTATCTAAATATCTAATATCAAAATATCAATAAGAGCACTCGTTTAACACACCGGCTGCTGACATTGACTGTCACCAAGTACTGGTTTCAACAGTACTTAGATATTAAACTCTCTCATGAATATATTTTTGAGAGCTGTTTTCAACAGTAAATTCTCTGTCACCATTTGACTGGCAATCCAACGGGAACCAAACGTCTAGCGACCAATCGTCCGACGACCAAACGGCCGGCGACCAAAAGACTGGTCGACCAAACGTCCGGTGACCAAATGTCCGAGTACCACTCGCGTCTGGCCAGTCAGAGCTCGTTTAACTATGGTAAGATGTAACGTCCTGAGCGAGTAATGACTGGCATAAGTGAGTTTTTTTCCGTTTTATGCAAGATATGTTTTTTTTCTGTTGAATTTTATTCATAGATGTCAAAATACATTTTGTTTAGCGTTTTACCTCCATCTTTTCTCTATTTTGAAATAAATGACCGTATCCGCCGAATGATGTCATCGCGTAGTCAACTTGCAGTTTCGTGCATGTCGTGTTTTTATGCCAATATAAGCTTGATTCATCATTTTTTGTCCGACAAAAGTGGCTTATATGCAAGTAAAAACGGTACAATCAAAGTAAACGTCAAAATGTACAGACTTGTTTAAAAGTAGCGTGGTCAGAAATAAATATAGGAATTAACAATAAATACAGCGGCCCGATAGCTGAGTGGTTACCGCGTCGGGCTCACAATGGGGGACCTGGGTTCAAATCCAGGTCGGTCCATCTGTATGAAGGTTTCATGTTCTCCTGTGTGGGTTTTATTTGGGTTCTCCCATTTTCCGCCCACATTCCAAAGACATGCAAGGGATGCTGATTGGAAACTCTTAATTACCCCCAGGTATGAGTGTGAGCGTGAATGTTTGTTGGTCTCCTTATGCCCTGCAATTGGCTGGACACCAAATCCGGGTGTCCCCCGTCTCGGGCCCGAAGTCAGCTGGGATAGCCTCCAGTACCCCCTGCAACCCCAGTGAGGATAAAATGACTCAGAAAATGAGATAATACACTGCAGTAGAACAGGTGCTCAAAAACATTGAATAAAATAACTCAGATCAAAGAATTCAAATCAACAATCTTTTCCGAATCCTTTTTATACTGGTTATATAACACACTAGGGTAACATACGCCAGCATAACATACGCTAGCGTAACATACGCTAGCGTAACATACGCTAGCGTAACATACGCTAGCGTAACATACGCTAGCGTAACATACGCTAGCGTAACATACGCTAGCGTAACATACGCTAGCGTGACATACGCTAGCGTGACATACGCTAGCGTGACATACGCTAGCGTGACATACGCTAGCGTGACATACGCTAGCGTGACATACGCTAGCGTGACCTACGCTAGCGTGACCTACGCTAGCGTGACCTACGCTAGCGTGACCTACGCTAGCGTGACCTACGCTAGCGTGACCTACGCTAGCGTGACCTACGCTAGCGTGACCTACGCTAGCGTGACATACGCTAGCGTAACATACGAAAAATAGAAGCTATACCAGCAACTAAGATGGCGCCCTTTCAGGCAGCGCGTCCTAAGTATGAAAATATGGTCCACTTTGCCTTTTTTGTCAGCAAGTGCAAACTCACAGATTTGTTGAGGATGAGAGGCAGCAGTTCATTGAGGAAAGGCGCAAATTTGTCCGCAGGAACAGAAGCGGCTAGGAGGGGAATCCCTTCACCCGCGTATTCTTGGAGGATGGCATCATACTCCGCCTGTAACAAAACACAACACTTAAACTGTCCAGTCCAAATTAAAATCAATTTGTGTGATTGGCCAAAGGGATGACTATTTGTCAATAAGCCTGCTAACAGATAAAATATTGAGTATATGCAGTAAGGTTTTAAAAAAAGGAGAAAATAACGATGGCCCTGTCTGGTCTCAGCTACTGTAGGCATGTCATTTACTTTTGCTCAAACCACACCAATCACGTGTGCCAGTTGTCAATCACATTACTGCTATGTGATACTGTGCAGATTCGATTTTATTTACCACAAGGAGAAGAGCCCAGTGTTGGGTAGAGCTTGGGAATAGTGCTTGTTCGAGTGTGTGTGTGTGTGTGTGTGGGGTCATTTTATTACTGCTTTTGGGGACGGAAACTGTGAAATTAAACAGTAAGCGGCTTCGCCCAAAAGTACATGGAGGTCAAATTGGCAGTTCAGTTAGAGTTGAAACAGGTTTGGTTTTATTTTATTTTAACGATTTTCTTTGCTGTTAAGAGACCAATTTTCTTGTAACTCTGGATTAACCCTTATGACGGGAACTTACAAATGTGTCGAATCCGTTGTGAATCTGACAATATTTTGAAAACTCACATTTTTTGATTTTCGATAATTATCAGGGTTACTTTGACACAAAACCTAGCCTATGACAGTCAAATATTTTAAGTATAACTGAATTTTCCTGAAAATCGGTACTGCCGTTTCAGAGTCCATAAGGATTGAACACACGCACAGACCGATACAAACGTACACAGGCAAAGATGCATTTATATAGTAGTTTAATAGTTTAGATTTTTCCCATGTAAACACAGCTGTGCATGTTTGAACTGTGCGCGCTAGAATCCAATTCAACCTTGTGGTAGTGTGCTATTAGTAAATATGTTCATGGGTTTGTGTTAGTGGATGTGTGTTCATGTTTATGGGCTATCTATATGCTGCATCTCGGTAGCTTTCTCTTCTTCTCATGCATTTCAATATGGGTAGATTTTGTAAATATATCCTTGTTAATTATTTTGTAAAATGCACTCTAAGCCGGAAGAATTCGGCAACACAATTGCATTGTGAATCATCCGAGCTATAAGGTCTGACTAATGTATCGTCTTGTGCGACTTCAGCGGGTCATTCAATTCGGAATCGATTGTCTAGGTACTCTTTATTGCTTTAACATTTTTTTTTTCATTTTTTCTACAAGGGAAGTATTATAAATGCTGACTAAAACACCAGTCTTTTGTTTGGAAACAAATCCTATAATTTCTGGCGTTTTTCTAAACTAAAGGAAGCAGGCGTGCACGGCACGGTCTTGTGAATATGGCTCCTCGGAATAAGAGCAAAATGGATAGCAATGTTGATGAAACTTTTAAGAAATCCAGACACTCGCAGAACTGTATTGCTTCCTAATCGACGATATATCCCATGTTGACGCCGTCCCCAAAAAGGACCGACATTTGCACATTGCAGAATATGCATGTGCAACTACACCGTGACACGTGACTGAATTACTGTCTGTAAAACACTCATTGAACGACCAAAACACAACGATAAACTTATTTTCGTTATGCTGTAATTTTTAGTTTCCAAAAAAAACCCCAATATTTCAAATAGTCTAAAAACATGAAAATGACAGTTTGATTTAAATTGTCCTATGCTTATTTTTTTATTTTTTTTAACATTTTATATCGATTTTGCGTGAATCCCAATTCCCTCCGTAAATGGGACAAGGGTACTCCTGAAATGGCGTCGACGTAGGTTGGCAGGTCTGATTAACCCCCAGAACAGAAAACGAGCACACAGCGTTGTAGATACAAGGTCGAAAAACAACGAAGGCTAATAGGTGCAGCAATGTTGATAAATTGGCCGGAATTCATCCAAATGGGTGGGTTATAATTATGGTGTGATTGGTTTGGAGACTGCCATTTTGGTGTGGCGACCCTGATGTGCAGCGTGGCATTGGCTATTGATCCACATATAAGAGCACTCACTGGATTATATGGCTCACTGTCGTCTTCTGAAACATTTGAAGGCTTTTAGGGGCGCCTTAGTGCGGACAATATGGTAATTGAAAATAAAAATCTTGGTCTTCCCTGTGTCTTTAAATAGATTGCATTCTAATGTGTCGCCCACATTGTCTATGGCTAAAACTAGCTCTCCATGTAAGTACAATTTGATAAACATCTAGCATCTTATATTCTATTCAGAGATTCGTAAAACAAAAATAACATTGTCATTTGCAGTGCTATAAAATTGTAATGCCTGTGCAATGTCTCCAAGCCAAACATCTAACCAAATTGAGTCAAATTCAAATGCATTTCTACATCACATCAGGAATAGACTTATTGAGCAACTACCTTGAGAACTGTTATCTGATCAGGCATATTCTGATGAGGGTAAGAACGTAACCTGAACATTTCCAAACAAAATATAATAGCAGTAGTACTTGTGCTAACCTGTTGGTCATCATCGTCACCATCATCACAGTCCTGACATTCAGTCTGCAAGAAAAATAAAGTATTGCAGTGCAACAACTTAAGCGGCAAGACTATAAGACAATTTTATTAGTCAGTCATTCTTTCTTTCACCTTTTTCTTTAAAACATCACGGATGGTGTTACTGATCTCCTTCAGCCGAGTGGGAACCTTGAAAACATCCTCCTTGCAGGACTTAATGACAGTGTTCATAGTTTCCAGGATCCCCATCACAACCTGGCGTTCTGGCTCAATGCGCACTGTCTCCAGAAAGCTGGGAAGTACCACATCCAGCATCTTCAGTAGGGCTACCAAGAGAGAAAGATAATACTTTTAGCCAAGGAAAGGCAAATATCTTAGTGTAACACATTTCGGTATGTCGGGGTGCTCGTAGGTCGAGGTACCACTGTACTTGAGTGTTATTAAAAATTATTAGTATTTACACTCGAAAAGAGAAAAACGTATTTCATTGTTTCATTGACTGCAAGATTCATTAATGAATTTCCAAAACTCATTTATGCTTCTTCGTCTTACTTCAGAAACGACATTTCTTCTTTCCCCTGGGGATTGGGCTGAATGGTCCAGCCATTAACATTGTTGGTTTGGAACAAAACTTTAGATGTTTACTGTTGCGTAGTTTAATGGGCTTTTCGATTAAATAATTTTATTTTTAAGCAAGATCTAACGTGATGTGGTAGAGTGGTTAGTGAATCGGCCTCATGGTTCTGGGGTCGAGGTTCCTCACGGTGTGTTTTCATGTTCTGCCTGGGCTTGCGTGGGATTTCTGCAGGTAGGAGTGTGAATGTTCCATGTTGTATGTTCCAGCATCATCACACTTTGTCCAATGCAGATTTGTGACTCATCACTGGAGATAATCCACTGTCCATGATAGCCTGCCTGAAGGTTTTCCTCTTTTCTTTTTAAGTGTCAATGATGGTTTACATTTAGCTTTCTTGTATAAAAATCTCAATTCCTTTAGCCGGTTTTGCACATTTCTGTCACATACACTGTCTCCAGCTTCCTCACAGGTCCTATTTTTTCTTGTGCATTTTCTGTTTTCAAGGCATATGGCCTTGATTGTCATGACGCTTAGATGTTTTCCTTGGTCTAACCTGTACGCTTGACATTAAGAACATGGTGTTTGTACTTACCCACAACAGCCCACATCTTTAGCAATAATATGTGGAGTTGCATTCTTCAATAAGATTGATAATCCTATTTATGGTCTCAAGAGACATCTCTCCTGTTGCAGCCATGATTCTAGGAAAGCCACTTAGTTGATCGAGCAGTCCTCCAAGGTGTGATAACCGCACTTCTTAACTTCTGACTAATGATCAGATCTAATCTAAGGCAGGTGTCCAATTAAAGAAAAGAAACTTAACGGGTTGCGTCCTCATTTTCTACTCAAAATGGAGTGCTTCGAATATTTTTTCCCCCTCAGAATTGAATGACTCCATATTTATTTCCCTGCACTCGGTCTATAAAAGTAAAATTTACTGAACATAGAATTATTTTTTTTCATTTATTTTAGTGTTCCTGAATAATGAGATGTTGGACTTTGGAATGACCTTAGAATTGTATTTTGTTTGTGATCTGAGATTCGTTGTTTTTCCTACAGAATAAAATGTCTGGGCGAGTTTTCACCCAAGACTGATGATTCCACACTTTTTGCGAGGGGTAGCAATACCTTGGTGATTAAAATCAGTGGGATTTTCAGTCCAAACTCTATGCTGCGCACGACAGAATTGACCCATAGCTTCGAAAGCGGCCCTTCGAACATCCTCATGGGGATACTGGATAAGGAGAAAGCAAAAAGAATGATTAACAAAAGGTGAGGCACCCTATGGAAGTAAAACAAGGAGAATAACTTACATCTCTCATCTTGAAGACCTGCTTAAAGCTAGAATCCAAAAAGGGCTGGAAGACAGCACTGTTGTAAAAAAGAAAAAAAAAAAGAACGGAATGGAAAAACAGCACATGCCACTTCAATGGAAAACATGTGTACAGCCGTATGATAAAGTTTGGGCACCCCTGATCATTTTCAATATTTTCCTTTATAAATCATTGGTTGTTAGAATCAGCAATTTCATTCACGCATATAAGCACTACCCTTAAAATGGCTTTAAACTTGTTCAATTTTACAATTTCTCGAATTTACCTCCAAAAATGTGTTATTATGAAGGGAAAACCTCAAGAAAAATTATTACCTGTGGTATTTTTGAGATACTGTGTATAAAATGCATATGATTCTGGTCAATATCATAAGTTAATATGCCTGTCTTTGTAAATGCAAAATATCCAATTATTCAATTTGAGAAAAAAAAATACAGTGGGGCAATTAAGTGTTTAGTCAACCACCAATTTTGTAAGTTATCCTACTTGAAAAGATTAGAGAGGCCTGTAATTGTCAACATGGGTAAACTTCAACCATGAGAGACTGAATGTGGAAAAGAAACAAGACAACATTGCTTTTTGAATTTATTTGCAAATCATGGTGGAAAATAAGTATTTATTCAATACCAAAAGTTATCTCAATACTTTAAGTACCCTTTGTTGGCAATAACGAAGGCCAAACATTTTCTGTAACTCTTCACGGGCTTTTCACACAATGTTGCTGGCATTTTGGCCAATTTCTCCATATAGATTTCCTCCAGAACAGGGATGCTTTGGGGCTTTTATTGGGCAACACGGGCTTTCAACTCTCTCCACAGATTTTCTATGGGTTTGAGATCTGGAGACTGGCGAGGCCACACTAGGACCTTGAAATGCTTCTTACAAAGCCACTCCTTGGTTGCTCTGGCTGTGTTTGGGATCATTGTCATGCTGAAAGCCACGTCTCATCTTCAATGTCGTTGCTGATGGAAGAGGATTTTCACTCAAAATCTCACTATACATGGTGGACACGTCTGTCAGTGCAGGATTTAAGTCCCTGGTGGTGCATTGTGTTACTGATAACCTTTGTTACTGTGGTCCCAGCTCTCTGGAGGTCATTCACTATGTCCCCCTGTGTGGTTCTGGGAATTTTGCTCACTGTTCTTGTTATCATTTTGACGCCCGGAAGAAGAAGTGATGCTTCAGACCATTCATTCCATCTATTATTATGGGGAAATTGAGATCCCTCCCCCGAGATAAGATAAGATAAGATAAGATGGAAGAGATGTCAGCGCTTACCAGGCCATAAATGGAGTATTGGGAGTGTTGTACTCTGTTACTGTTGATTCTTCAGCTCCAGACTACTGAGGGAGTGTGCAGATAAGCTTGGAAGAGTAATTCTGCATATTTTCAACCTCAGTCTCAGTCTGCAGAAGGTTCCCACCTTGTGGAATACTTCATGTCTGTGGTTTCAGTTTTATCTAACTCTACAAAATATTTTTTCTTGTGTCTGTCTGTTCTTGCTACTGCAAACTAGATGGCGCTGCCCGAGTGGCAGCCGGTAGCGGTTGCTCTGTCCGCTCTTGCTCGTTTTGAAAATGAGTGATTCATTTTTGTTTTACTATTGTCCTCAAGCTTATGCATAAATGTTCTGCTCTATTTTCAGTCAACATATTAACTCTCCTGAAACTCGTTATCGGATGACCTAGGAATTTATGATCTACTTTTGCTTCCCGGTGAGTACTTTTCCAATATGTGCGCTTCCATAGCTTGACTCAGGAGGAAGAGATAACACTTCTCATTAGCATAACAACAATATAATTGCTGGGCAGCCCAAAGCTCGGGGGAGGTCAGAATATACAATGGGTTATTGTTCATGTTTCTTTTGTACTTAACTTAACATTCTATTTATTGTTATATCACGGTTTTATTGTTGTATAATTTTAAAGCATTAAAAAGAAAACTGAACTTTGGCTATTTCAGCCTCTATTTTTTTCTCTACAACATTTAAGCAGACCTACCGTATTTATTGTGTGCATGCTTTAAGCACTGTACTGTAGTTTAAAATGTACAGCTACATTTTATTTGTTTGTAATGCTATTGAAGTTTTTGAGGTAATTTTTCGCTGTATTTTTATTGTTCAACTATTATCATAAAGACATTTGGCAATAAAAATTCCCTTTTACTTATTCGGTACTGGTCATTAATACTTACTTAGAGAATATTTTAGGGAATTTTCCACAGAAAGTTTTAATTATTTTAAATACCCAGTGTTGTAGGCAATCTCCCCCAGTGCTTCGCATGCATCCTCCTTCTCTTCAATGTAGGCATTCTCCACACTGAACCTAATTTAGGGGGATAAGAAATGAAATAAACATTCCTTTATTAAATAAAATTGAGGTATTATGTTTGTACCCTGCAACATCGTGGACATCCGACTCAGGCTCGTCATCCAAAGATTCATCAGAATCATTTGCCCCTTTTTCATCATCATCGTCGTCATCGTCATCATCATCATCATCATCGTCATCCAGCAAGACAAATGCCTTGTCCTCCTTGATGTGTTCCTGTGAAAAGAGGAATATCAACTACTCGTTTCATACCATTAGGAGTGCAGCATAGATGACTTTAGAACGTTTCATACTGTGATGCCTTCATTGGATTTGAGGGCGTGTAGCATGACTCTAGTTATGGAAGTTAGGTGCGGAGTCAGGCATTCGGGGTTGACCGTGGAAACGGATGAGTACAGGCTGTACCTAATGGAGACAGAATATGCGTTACCATGAAGGGTCATTTGCTGTGATCCATACACAGTGAAGCCCTAACCAAACCAAGCATAAACAACATACGTGCAGCGTCTCAGGTCAGGGTCATCTATGGTGTCAGTGAGTTTGAGGCCCAATTGAACACACTCTGCAGCAAGTGGACTAAATACCTCTTTGCCAATGGTTCGAGCAAGCACAGAGAGTGTGTCTATAACAGAAAGATACTAAGCTAACAACATTATGGAAAACCCCTTAGTTATAGCATTTGAGTCTGCTTACCCAAAGACTGATTTTGCAGTGACCTCATTTCCTCACTGGTGGTCGTCAGAAAGCCTCTCAAGCTTTCAATGATTGGCGGAAAGTATGGAACCAGCGACTCTTTGGCAGCACTGGCTGATGAATGAAGACATGATATATCAAATGTTCAGCTGCACAATGGGATAGCAACACATTAGTCCCACTACCAAGCACACAAAAATACATTATGAATACTCACACAGAGACCTATTTATTGAAATGGTACAATAAAAACAACTCAAGAGTTTGCTTTTGAATATGTGAAACCAATGGCATAATGACTCAATGGAAAACAGTCTTCCTACTCATCTTGGAGTCAGTTGGAATACAAAACTGAGACTAGGTCAGAGGACTTCTGAAAAATAAAGTAATCAAAGAAATTTGAACTGCAAAAGCAAGTTTCCTCATAAACAATTAGTATCGTAAAAGGGAACAGTAAAGAGACCTGGAAAAATATTTTTAAAAAACTGGCAGGAAATACTTCAAAGCAAACAATCCATGATGCAAGGGAAACACCGGATTTACTTGCATAAAAGCCGCCGCCGCCGCGTATGAGCCACATCCTTAAAATAGTTTAATTTTGCAATTTCTCGTATATTCATGCAAGTCTTTGAAGAGAAAATCATTGTAGGTGGTATTTCTGACATACACTATGAATCGAAAGCACATTATTAGGGTTTAAATAATAAGTTAATTAATATGCCTGTCTTTGTGAATTCAAAATATCAAATTATTCAATTTGAAAAAATAAATAAGTCTATTTTGATGAAAACCTGATGCTTTTTAATGAATTACAATTTTCTTGCCAGAAGGTCAAGATGCAGTGGCAGTCAAATTGCTTCTAAAATCGAAATATCATATTACTGCAGTAGTTGTCACTTTCGAACAAGAAATAAAAATGTAAAAAAAAATTTAATCGAAGCGGAATTTTGTTTTATTTCATCACAAATGTACAATTTCCTTTCAAAAAGGAACTAACGCAAGCACAACTAGGAAGTGTGTCTATACCCGTATAGTGATCACATTACGGCAGGAGTTATTTTGTAAATCCACCCTATTAAATGACGGCCGCTGGCTGAAAATGAAATTTGTAAATGACGTGGAAAGATGTCCTACCTTACGACCAATAAACCACCTGGTGCGTTAAAGGGACATTATGTAAAAACAACAATTCATACATCACCTCGGCTTTAACAAATAAAAGATTGAGTTTCCACACTTAGAGAAGGTGAACTAATTATTAGGATCCAACATCTGTTTCTGGCCACCATAAAAAAATTCAACTCTCTACGATGCACGGTTTGGATTAACATAGCGAGAGAATCTAAGCACACACACACCCACGTCCCTCCAATCACAGTTTATAAGGATTATAGATTACATGCAATAGGTCATTATTTGCTGTGTTGACCCTTTTCAAGACCTGCTGCAATTCTTCCTGGCATGGTGTTGATCAACTTCTGAATCAAATCCTGACGGATGGCCGTCCATTCTTGCATACCGTATTTTCCCGCATAAAGGCCCCGCTCCCCTTAAAATTGTTGAATCCGGACTATCGTCTGCTGGATTGCACATTATTTGGGTCAATACTATAAGGAAGTAAATATGGCTGTCTTGGTAAATGCAAAATATCAAATTATTCAATTTGAAAAAAGAATTAAGTCTACCGTGACGACAATCTGATGCTTTTTAATGACAGAAATTGTCTTACAAGTTTAAGACATTGTGGTGGCCATATTGCTTATAGTCTCGAAATTTTGATTATTTCCATGGTTCATGTTACTGCAATAGTTGTCATTTTCAAAAAAGAAATTAAAAAACGGAATTTTGTTTTATGTCATAATCACAAATCCTGCAGCTAAAACTTTAAAATCATTTTTCTGTGTTCCGCAAGGGTGTTGCCTGCAAAGACAAATTCAAAAAAATATTCACATGCGGGAAGTGTGTCCATAGCAGTCTAATTTCTGAGTCTGTGGGTGCAATAATAGCATGAGAAACACATTACGCATGTATCAAGGCTGATATTTTAACGATAGACCACAAGAACTTCGATCAGCTTTAATAATTATTGGGATGTGCTGACATGTTAAACGCTACACACATCTATAAAGGCTACTCGCGTCTTGCCAGTCAGAGAATTTAACTACAGTAAGATGGCGACGCTCAGGCGCGAGCAGTGTCAGGCACAAGTGAGTTTTTTTCACGTTTATTGCAAGATGTAGTTTTTGTTTTTCCTTGAATTTCATTCATAGACGTCAAATACATTTTGTTTATCGTTTTATCTGTTTATCTTTTCTCTATTTTAAAATAAATTACCGTATCGGCCGCATTGTTTTGCGTTATGGCGTTACGTCTTTGTCACTTTGCAGTTTTGTGCATGTTAAATCTAAATTATATGCATATAAGACGTACCTTGGATTCAGTAAACTTATTTTCGCAACACATACGGCTTATATGCAAGAAAATATGGTGCTTGTCAGAAGTTGTGGGTTTTTGATTGTCTTGAGGATTGACCACAAGATCCCAATGGGATTATGATCTGGAATTTCCTGGCCAATGGCCCACAATCTTAATGTTTTGTTTCCTAAGCCATTGTGTTATGACCTTTGCTTTGTGGCAAGGTGCTCCGACATGATGGAAAAGTCATTCTTCATTACAGAATTACAGGCTTCTTTGCTGCCCTTCTTGACACCAGGCCTTCCGCCAAAAGTCTCAGTCTTAACCGAGCATGCAGGTGCACTCACACCTGCCTACTGCCATTACTGAGCAAGATGAAACAACTTCAGGAGACGGTCCTTCCGCTTGGTGGACTTTCTTGGGCGCCCTGGAGTCTGTTTGTCATCAATTGAACATCTCTACCAAGCTTCCAGACAAAATTTAGTGATGACGAATGCCTATTTCAGCAGGATGGAGGACATGGCCGTAAAGCAAAGGTCATAACAAAATGGCTTCGGGAACAAAACATTTAGATTTTGTGCCCTTGGCCAGGAAACTCTCAAGATCTTAATCCCATGGAGGACTTGTGTGGAACAATCGAAAACTTAAATTCTCACATACTCCAAGCATTGATTTTGCAAGAGTGGACAACCATCAGTCAGAATTTAATCGACAGCATGCAAGGGAAAATTGAAGAGGTCTTGGAAAAAGAAGGGTCAAAACTGCAAATATTGACCTATTGAATGTAATACTCAATAAAAGCTTTTGATCAATTGTGAAATGCTTCTAATTGAATGCCATTATACCATAGAAACATCTGGCAAACACCTAAAAACCCTGAAGGAACGGAGTGAAAATTTAATATTTGTGTCACTCTTAAAATAGTTGGCCATGACTGTTAACAATAGGAATGCATTTTGCAAAAAACTATATCAATTCAACCCCGACAATATAAATCATCAAAATAGCTAAGTAGTCATTTTAAAGTGGAATTATACAAGTATACAGAAATTGAACTTGCAACTCAGGCAGCACCCTCTAGGTTGGTGAGCCCTATAGCCGTGAAAATATGGACACTTGTTTTGGGGGGTATAATTAAAACACAGCTTACCAATGGCGCCAATGGCAGACACAGTGAGCTCTTTAATTTTCAGGCTATCGGTGTTGTTGAGGGCAGATAACATGGTGTCCATCAGGGTAGGGAGGTAGGGCTCAATATCTGATCCTGTTACAAAAATAACGTATTAACAACGCTTAAAATAGCTTCATATCCAAGGTTTCTACAGGTACCAGCAAATCTCAATTAATGCATTTTGAATTTTAAAGTAATTTCATGCCCAGGCCGAACTGCATATTTCACACACAAACCGTAAAACGCGTATTTTTAATTTTTTTTATAGAGCACATGGAATTTTATATGCAATCATGTGTTTCAGAGAATGAGAAACCAGAGAAAATTTGGGGGTAGCCAGCAAATGACCTACAGGGGACCACAGTAACAAAGGCTACTATCAGTAATAGAATGCACCGCCAGGGACTAAAATCCTGCACTGCCATACGTGTCCCTTTGCTGAAGCTAGTACACATCCAGGTTTGTCTTCGGTTTGCTAGAGAGCATTTGGATGATCCAAAAGAGGACTGGGAGAACGTGTTATGGTCAGATGAAACCAAAATAGAACTTTTTGGTTGAGACACAGTTACTTGTGTTTGGAGGAGAAATAATACTGAATAGCATCCAAAGAACACCATACCCCCTGTGGGGACACTTTAATTATCTTTGCTATTCCACATCTGAGACATTTATCGAGATATTTTGAGTGAAAATCTTCCATCAGCAAGGGCATTGAAGATGAGACGTGGCTGGGTCTTTCAGCATGACAATGATCCCAAACACACAGCCAAAGCAACAAAAGTCCTGGAGTGGCTTAGCCAGTCTCCAGATCTCAACCCCATAAAAAAATCTGTGGCGGTTGTGGAGGTGAAAGTTTGAGTTGCCCAATTACAGCCGAAAACATCCCTGCTCTAAAGGAGATCTGCATGGAGGAATGGGCCAAAAGACCAGTAACAGTGGGTTAAAAGCTTATGAAGTCAGAGAAAAAGTTTGGCCTGCGTCATTGCTAACAAAGGGTACATCAAGTATTGAGATAATCCTTTGGTATCGAGCAAATACTTTATTTTCCACCATGATTTGTAAATAAATTCTTTAAAAATCAAACACTGATTTTCTGTTTTTTTCCAAATTCTGTCTCACATGGTTGACGTTTACCCATGTTGACAATTACAGGGCTCTCTAATCTTTTCAAGTACGCTAACTAGCACAATAGGTGGTTGAATAAATACTGTATGTACATCTAGGGGTTGAGAAAATTTTTGATGGAAAGAGCCATAAACATTTCATATTTTTAAAATGTTATTATTCCTTGAGAGCCATGCTCCGAATTTAAGTCAACATTGTTCATGAAAATGTGCACCTTTTTTAGTCACTTCACCACTTCTAAAGTACAAAAAGTCTCTGAAGTCTTTGGACAACATTGTTACGTTGTTGCCAATCAATGAGTATCAATGAGGATATCCATGCAGAGGAGTGTAATGAAAAAAAAAAAAGATTAGAAGGCGCTGGAGGTCATGTCAATGCCATATCAACGTAGCGCTCCCATTCCTGCGCTGTCTCGCCAGCAGTTTTCATAGTTTAGCCGGGAACATTGTTAGGGATCCAGACCACCCTGGTCACAACCTGTTCCAGCTGCTGCCCTCTGGGAGACGCAAGAGGTCTCACAAAGCACGGACAAATATACTTAGGGAGTTTTTTTCCCACAGCCATCAGGACTCTGAACTTGCGTTAGCACGACACACAATCTGTTTTGTGCTATTAATTTGGGGTATGCAATAACAATGTGGAATATCTTTGATTTTACCTTGCCAGGATGTGACTTTTTATATTTTTATAGTACTTGTGTTTTTTTTTTATTACTGGGAAAACGCACCTCCAATTGCATTCTACGCAGCTGGGTATGATGACATTAATGGCTTTTGACTTTGACTACGGTCCTGGGGGGTACTGGAGGCTATCCCAGCTGACTTTGGGCCAGAGGCACGGGACACCCTGAATTGGTGGCCAGACAAACAACCCCACTCATACCTAGAGGCAATTTAGAGTGTCCTACCATGCATGTCTTTGGAATGTGTGAGGAAACCGGAGTACCCGGAGAAAAACCATGCAGGCCCAGTGAGATCATGCACTCCACACAGGTCGACCGGCCCTTATTTGAACCCAGGTCCCCCATTGTGAGGCCGTCACCCTAACCACCCATTCGCCAGAGCATCAGCACCCCCATTCTCTGGTACTCGGACAATTTGCCGGAAGACATTACACCGACGGACGTTTTGCTGACGGACAGTTTGCCGAATGGACTTTTTACGCAAAAAAAATCTTAAGTTTTTATTATTTTATTAAACAAATAAAACTGGGGATGTTTCCCATTGTGTTGTTTTTAGTGCCGAGGTTGAAAAACACGCACACGATCGATCCGGGGGCGGGGCGAGCGCGCAAATCCCATTTCGGCGAAAGGTCCGTTCGGCGAAAGGTCCGGTCACGCCATTCTCTGTATTGTTTGGGTGGTGTAATTGCAGTTTAAACTTAAAGTTTTTATTATGATTGTGTTGACGATTACTATCGTTATCGTTTTAACGCCCAGGTCTACCCTCAAGTATGAAATTAAAGCAAGCCTGGATGAATTTGATGTGGAAAATTTGAGCTCTCACAAGTACACTTACTAAAAAAAACTTACCTAAGTTCTCCATGAAATTCTCCAACGCATAAAAGGCTTTTGTGACATGGCCAACTTTTGCATGGTTCAAAGATGAAAGGTACCCGAGAAGCAATGGCATCAATTCTTCACAATGTTTACTGACCTCAGGCTAATGAGGGAAACAATAAACATGCAAATTAGAATGTTTCAACACCGGTAGATAGTAGATGTCTCTTTGTGAAAGAAACACATGAAACAGCATGATTAAAAAACAGCTTACCTGTAAATGTTCCGAGAATTGTCCCAGTGCAAATAGTGCAGCAATGCGCACCACCTGATCACTATCCGAAAGGCTTTGGCAAACTGTTCGCAGCACTGACGATAGCATCCTGCAGTAGAATTCATATGTTATCCTCTGTCCATGATCGCTGACATAACTATGTAATATTAAACATCTGAGATTACTTGGAGCATATATGATCTGCGCATCCTTCAGCCAGCACAGCAAGACACATGAGGCCCCCCTTCCTTTGATATGGATCATTACTGGCCAGGCAAGCCTGAGTCAGCGGCATCTGAGATGCAAAAAAAATAATAATCACAAATTTGGTTGAACATTTTTGGACGTGTATGATTTAGGTACAACAGTATTTTTTTGGGTCAATTGAGCTTAATATATGTTATTGATAGTACCGTGACCAGACGTTTCGTCAACGGACACTTCGTCGACGGACACTTTGTCGACGGACACTTCGTCGGCGGACACTTCATCGGCGGACACTTTGTCCCCGGACGTTTCGTCGAACGAACGTTTGGTCGACGGACAGTTGATCGAATGGACGTCTCGTCGAATGGACAGTTCATCCAATGGACGTGTCGTTGAATGGATGTGTCGTCGAACGGACGTGTCGTCGAACGGACGTGTCGTCGAACGGACGTTTGGTCGACGGACAGTTGATCGAATGGACGTCTCGTCGAACGGACAGTTCATCCAATGGACGTGTCGTTGAATGGATGTGTCGTCGAACGGACGTGTCGTCGAACGGACGTTTGGTCGACGGACAATTTGTCGCCGGATTCGCTCGCTCTCAAAATTTTGTGGTCTAAGAATGCGCTTTAAAAATAGGCTTAATATTAAAGCAGGGGTGGGCAATTAATTTCACAAAGGGAATTAACCTGTAGCTACAATCTTACATATTTACACGTATCATGTTCATTAATTTGCCTAGTCCCTTGATACAGTAAATCTAACTCAAACTCAAGTGCAGTTCAAATGCAGTTGCCAGACGACCAATCCATTTAATGTGGAACCTCTGGTTGAAATGTACTGTTGACAAGCACAGTGAATGAATGGGCTCTTTAACTGACAATCGCCCAATGAAAATGGATTGGACACCTATTGCCATCAATGGCAAAATGAGTTAACCTCACACACTGACTTGTCTAAGCTTTTCTGTGGAATTTTGTCTGGCTTTACTGGCAGATTATTCAATGGACAGCACAAAAAAACTGACCAGAAGTGCTACTACAAAATGAAGGCCATGTGTTTATCACCATTGGTTTGTTCATTTATTGTTTGAATGGGAAACTAAGTTCATTGGAGAAAAGCTGACATTAAACAACATTCATCAATCAGCATTACATAGGAAATAGACCGAATTATTGCTTCCCAAAAATCATTGTTTTACTGTTCAGTCAGCACTATGGACAGAGGTCACATCTGTTCAAACTGGACAGATGACCTATGAAGCCCGGATGCTGCTACAAAAGTTGCCAAGGGTGGTATTGTGCAATGTGAGTTCTATGCAAACAATAAAGCAGTAGGTTCAGTTTGTCTGATCCCAGCAATTCACATAAAAACTTTTTTGAACAAAAAGGAAACACAACCATTCCCGTCCTTCGGCTGGCTAATCGGTCGGCTAATTAGTTGTTGGGCAAATTATTTGTTCGGCCAGATGCCCTCTCAGCAAGTTGGCCCTCGGCCAGACGTCAGTCGGCTAAAAGGTCGGCAAGTAGACCGGCCATGGTCAGAAGCTTATTGAAACAATGCAAACAAAGTTAACTTTTTTTGAGTGACAGGTAATGTATGTTGTTTTACCCTGTATTATGTTGTCTTTTATAATTGAAGGCAAAACTGATTGAGTCCACATTGGTGGCCTCAGTATTGCATTACTGCTCTTTGCAGATGAAGCATTAGTTTTGGCTCTGTTATGTCTCAATCTTCAACTCTTGTTGAAACAGTTCATAGTCAAGTGTGAAACAAAAGAGATGAGAATAAGCACCTCAAATCTGAGACAAAGGTCCTCAAGAGGAACTTTGCTAAAACCATAAGATCATAAGTTGCCAACTGCTGGGACAACATCAAGCTAGTAGCAACACTAAGCTATCAATATCCCATATTTATGTAATCGTATACATTCGACTATAACCCGCAAAATTTTGCACCAAAAAGTCGTGTGCGCGTAATACGTGAAGTCTTCGATTTCATGACCAAATCCCGGGGGAAAACTGCCCTACACCAGTGGAAAAAGTCCTCTCCGCAGTTGTTATAATGGGAGAAGTAAAACCTGTCTTTGCCTGTGAGGTGGAGCACAAGATCCCGTTCTACCAGAGCCCAGGGCAGATAATCTACCTTCTTTAAAAAAAAAAAACAGCCCAAGCCAGATGGCCTTCTGCAAGTTTATAGGTAAAAAAATATTTAAGAAGTTGCTCCAGTGAAACGTTAGCAAGGCAGCCGGTCACTGGAGCCCACACAGGGGGCGCTATCCTTGCTCAAGAAGAATGGATTGAACTGTTTGGTGAATCTGATAATAATGAAACATTTTGAAAATATTTAAATATTATGATGATGAATTAAAATGTTAAATTCCATTTGAAAATTGTGTTCATACTGGTAGCTTGTTTTACCAGGTTTCCGTTCAATATGTTGTGAATAAATGTTTTGTCGTGGCGAAGTGTTCATTTGCCAGTTACCAGTACAAGTGCAATACTTGGTGTGAGCTGAGAAAGTTTTCAAAAAACATGTATACCAATTTTTTTGTCACAAATAGTGGTACGATCGGGCCAAAAGAATATCTAGTTCTGCGTCTCAGACTCCAATTGCAATTACATTACAGCGCCTTCTGTTTTATTGCAAATTATTTATGTTATATAATAATAAATAATAAATATATAATCAATAAATTAATAATATTTAACTAATCCAAGAGAGATCAGCTGAGCAGGAGCGGCCTTGTTCTTTCTGAAGTTCAGGAAGAGCTCCAGGGCTCCATAAACTAAGGTATACTTGTTATAAAATAATGTGTCGGGCCGTAAAGGCCTTCTCTGCTGGCCTAAGAAATATCTGAATCATCAATTATATTTTGTCCATCAATACTTATTAAAGAATTCCAAATTGTCTGTTAGCTTCCTTTCATTGCTCTTCCCCCTGGTTGCAATGCTTCAAGATGTGTTTTCATATTGAAGCATTTAATCAATTACATTTCAGCCATTATTTGTTGCCAGAGTCAGAAATCTGCCTCAAGGCCTTCACAATCAGTTCTGCGGGCTCTGCTGCATTAAACAAGCGTCGATAAGACTGTTTCTTTTAACCAATCAGAATTGGATTTGGTGACACCAAGACCATTTCGCAGGCGGAGGGATACATCATCGCTTGCACCAACTATGATTGGGTAGTAGGCGGACCAAAGCCAAAGTGAGCCAGCCAGAGATCGCGAACTCGACCCACAAAGGCAGACTGAGAAAAACAAATGGATTTGGTTGTAGATTTGCTCACAAAGCTATTTTCCAGACTGACCTTTCCAGAAAAAAAAATGGATATCATTAAGAAAGGACGGTCAACTCCGAAGCTAGCAAGCCTGTTACAGCCGGTAAAAGGGTGTTTCTGACACTTACAGTGCTCTAACTATGAGACCTACCTGGCTGTATTTGTAGCGAGCTGCACAAACAAATATATTGGTGTGTTGATTTAAAGCCATTTTCAAGACAGAATATCCCAGAAATATGACAGGACAGGCTCGACCTTCATCATTAGCTTTGATGGCGATAGAAAAGGAAGAAAGGAGAATGGATAGTGTACATTTGAAAAGGATTTTTGTTGAGTAAAATCTGGCTATATTCCTAAATAATATTTCAATTGTGGGCCCGACTCAGATATCTGAAAAGCTCCAGTGTTTGTATTTGATCACTAAATCCTGCTAGGAAGTGGATTTTACGCCATTTTAGTGCAATTTTTACCATTTTGCCATTGACGTCCATTAAAGTCTTTTCCTGGAAAAATCACCCCATGGTATTGTTGTAATATCTGAAAAGCTCCAGTATTTGTATTTAATCAATAAATGCAGCTAGGAAGTGGATTTTATCCCATTTTTGTCCATTGATCATTTTTTATGTGTCGCAGCTGTAGCTGCAGTCGATGTTTTATAGCCATAAAATAGTTTTTGAGGGTTGGATTGATTCGTTGAAGGCCCTACGAGAAAATGCACGGACCGCCGCTGCATTTTTATATACATGTATTTATTTATTTTTCTAAAAAGTCAGCAAGACAGACCACAAATCATTTTAGTATCCTTTTTTTGCAGATGAGGGGGGTAATGGATTGGGAGATCAATAGGAGGATTGGTGAGATGACGCAGTGACATTTTGTATAGGTCTATCCTAGTGAAAAAACGATTGTTCTCTTTTGGATTGTATGCAAATGTAATGCATTAGGGAAAAGTATATTTTGTCGTGTTGTGGTTACGACCTTGTAAGGTAAGACAAAGTATCTTTGCAATTGCTTGTTCATTTTGTATCAGTTTTTGTAAGTATAACAGCATCGTAGTCATCCTTATTGCTGACATGTCAGCATAAACACCCAACTGTCTGATTGAATAATCAATCTTGGTCTTGTGATTGGGTTGACATGTCAGCACAAACACTCAACTGTCCGACACTGATCAATTACTTTTTGCCCTGCAAAAGACTGAAATTTATCTGTCCAAAGTCCTGGTGACATCTGTCAGTTTTGCCTGTATTTAAGACACACTCACTGGTCATTTGACTAGTTGCAAGAACATCGCGCTGAACAGGACTCCACTGTTAGAGCTCTCTCTCCACTTTGCAGTTTGGTAATAAACCTTTTTTTCTTATTAAATTGATCGCACTCTTTCTTAGCCTGCTCCCGAAGTTGTATTTTCAGACCTATCAGACCTATATCTGGTCGACATACATTTTTTGGGACAAACACTATAAAATTGAATTTCAATGATGAGTTTGAAAGAAGTGGGTTCATTTGGATTTTATGACTGAGGTGATGGAACACACCAGTAAAGTACACTTGTGTTTTTTTAATATTATTTCTTCAACTGTGGAGTCACAATTATGGTGCCGTAAAATAAGTAGTTATTGAAGCCAGAATGAAGTGGGAGATCACTTAAGGCATTGATATAAATTGCATAGCCTGCTACTGAGGTTTGGGTTATATTGTCACAAAAGCAAAAAAAAATAACATTGTTCAAGATGATAACATCTTTAATTCACAGAAGAAACACTTACCAAATGATGAAAGAGTTTTTCAGGGGGCATATGAAGCGCCATGGTGTCAATGACCTATACATATACAATGTATTAATTTTTACCTGAGTTAACAAATTCCTCAACACTTTAAATAACGACACAGTGATGGTTATAGACCTGAGCAGCACAATGTTTAGGATTATTGTTGTCTGCACCATCTCCATCGTCGTCTTCATCATCCTCTGGATCCTGCTCACCAGGCAGAGGTGTTGCAGTCAAAACAGGAAAGATTGCCTGCAGAATTGGGTGTAAGAGCTTCTTCTTGAGCACAGTCTACAGGATTACAAAGGGAAATACACATTGGAAGAGGATAGTCATGCTTTTTTAATTGTAGCCTCTTGCTAAGTTAGGTGTGACCGCACCTTGCTCTTCAACTTAATAAGAAAGGCAATGCAAGAGAGCGCTTTGACACGCAGCGAGCCAGACAGTGTGGTGTCACTGCCCACCTAGCCGCAATAACACGCACAACACATTTCTGTCAGAAAATATTAAAAGAAGTCGACAATTGGCTCTAACGTAAGAGAATATAGAGCTTGCCTACCTCCAAGAAGAAGTGTACCATGTTTTCAATGTGAGGCAAAATGATGGACACCTCACTATCCATTAGCTCATTAAAGACCTCCATTGATTCACTGGCTCGGCTCTGAGTGAACAAGTAATGTTAAAGTTCACTTTATTGAAAAAAAAAAAAGTTAACAGTTAATGTACCACATTTTGCGTAATACCACACTGTACTTACTTCATCAGCTTTGATCAAATGTTTCAGAGCGACAATAAGACTCGGTATGATGGACTGCATCTGCTTCTAAAAAGCAGTAAAACAAATTCATAAGGATTGAAAATAGAATTACAATGACTTTGTACAGTCCATTGGAACCACAAAAACAATTACAGACAAAACATTTACAGACAAAACATTTAATTTCAATTAACAAGCCAATTTATGTTTGCTCTGATATTGCCAGTATTCATATTGGCAAATCAGTTAAAACGTGGGAGCGCAAATTTGTCAGAAACAAGAAAATTCAACAAATATTACAGTAGTACCTCAAGATACGAGCTTAATTCGTTCCAGGACTGAGGTCGTAGGTCGATTTTCTCGTAACTCATATGAACATTTCCCATTGAAATTAACTAAAAACTAATTAATATGTTATAACCCTCTGAAAAAAAACACCAAAAACAGGCTGTTGGATCGGAAAAAATGTTTTGTTTGTTCTAATTCGCCATCTATTAACAAAGTAACACATAACTTGTGGTTTAATATTACCAAAATGCAGTGGTGGGCCGTCAGGGCCTTCAAAGTCTTTTCTGGTGGCCTAAGAAATATCTGAATCATATATTATATTTTGTCCATCAATACTTATTGAATAATTCTAAATTGTCTGTTAGCTTCCTTTCATTGATTTTCCCCCTGGTTGCACTGCTTCCAGGTGTGTTTTCATATTGAAGCATTTAACCAATCACATTTCAGCCATTATTTGTTGCCAGGGTCAGAAATCTGCCTCAAGGCCTTCACAATCAGTTCTGCAGCCTCTCGCGTCCGCTGTCTGCTCGTATATCAAAACTTGTCTCGTATCTCAAGATAAATATTTGCCAGAAATTTCACTTGTATCTCAAATTGCTTGTATGTCGGGCCACTCGTATGTTGAGGTACCACTGTACTCATTTGCAAATGTATCACTCAGACATGTTCTAGAGCAGGGGTGAACAATTATTCCACAAAGGGTGTGGTGGATACTGGTGTTTTGGTCCACTTATGGAATCAATTTCCTAAGTTGAGGTACGACTGTATTTTACTAACACTTTATTTTCATCTAAATGTTTATTACTACTGATTAGGTAGTGTGGTGTGGCAATATAACGCAAGTATCAGGGTCAAAAATGGGGCTACCGATAGTGAAATCTGAAAGGAAATTAGATGCATTAAATTGGATAATGTTCAAATAAATTAAAAAACAACTAATCATGCGCTTGTTATACCTTACTGCCGACTTCCTCTTAAAAATCATACAGGCAGCTGATTAATTCATTTTTTCCTGATTTTAAAGATAACAAGAAAAAAATGTGTATAATTTTGCTCCCTCTGAAGCAAAGTACTTTAACTTGACTACCAGTAATTCAAATTTGTCCTGTGTAGAGACATTTGTAAACCTAAATATCTCCCACCTAGTGCATCCAATCCCATTTTGGGCTCTGTAGAGGACATTGAGTGCTTTCCAATTATATCAAATTTCGTTTGGAGTATTTCAATTTTTTCACATTGATTGGGGAATTTCAAATTAACTGTTATTGAACAACATGTTTTTTCTTGGTAGTCAGGAGGTTAAGGCATCCAACAGGAGTAAGCACACAATACCTGACTACTGTTACCATAGTAAGTTGTGATTCACACAGAATGCGTTGAAATCTGTGGTTCCAAAATTCCAGATTCCTTGTGGGAACTAATATTGGTCTCACCATGTGTTCTGTGCCAACATATGCAGTCATAGCCGTAAGGGTGAGGATGCAATAGTACAAGGCTGTTGGGTTGTTGTGGTCTTGTAGCACGGTGACAAAGAGCTGGAGAAGCTGGAGGTAATGAGGCTGAAAAGGCTCTGGGTTGGACTCAATCACTTTGTTTAGAAGCAACATCCCAATCTGCAAGAAGGAAGCAGATACATACCTTTCTTGTGAGAACAGTAGTTGATCATTTTGGAATGTGATGTGACCTTCAGTGCTGAACCTGTCTATCGTGTGGATTGACACTCTTGGTGGCTTGATTGAGAAGCTGCAGCAGGGCAGGCCAGCTATTGGGAGTTTCATATTTGACTATCATGGCACACAACTGTGCGAGTGAGTGCTGCACTTGGTGTCTGAAATTCAAAGATGAATAAATCAGAATTCATTCAAGTTTTATGCTTAAAACTGCCACAAGCGCTAATAGATCAAAAATGTATTTTTACTCATACGGGTCTACGTTTCATACTCTGGTAATAAAAATGTCCTACGGTGGGTCAAGTATTTAATTAACCACCAATTGTGCAAGTTCTCCTACTTGAAAGGATTACAGGTATGTAATGTGGAAAAAAATACAGAAAATCACAGTTTGATTTTCAAAGATGTTTTCTTCTAAATTAGAGTGGAAAATAACTATTTGGTCACCTGCAAACAGGCAAGATTTCAGGCGGTCAAAGAGGTCTAAATTCTTTTGAGGTCTGATGAGGTCTCCACTCGTAAACCTATATAAATAGCATGTTTTAACTCGTTATCAGTATAAAAGACACCTGTCCATACAAGACCACTGGTAATCTCCCTCGATCAGGGGCTCCACACCTCGTGGCATTAAATGTTAACAAGATCAGTGAGCAAAAATTCCAGAACCACACGGGGTGACCTAGTGAATGACCTACAGAGAACTGGAACCACAGTAACAAAGGCTATTATCAGTAACACAATGTGCCGCCAGGGACTCAAAACCTGCATTGACGTGTCCCCGACTGAAGGCAGTACACATCCAGGCACGTGTGCGGTTCGCTAGAGATCATTTGGATGATCCAGAAGGGGACTGAAAGTGTTATGGTCAGATGAAACCAATATTGAACTTTTTGGTAGAAACACAGGTTGTCGGGTTTGGAAGAGAAAGAATACTGAATCGCATTCGAAGAACAACATACCCACTGTGAAGGATGGGGGTGAAACATCATGCTTTGGGGCAGATTTTCTGCAAAGGGACCAGGACGAAAGAAGCATTTCAAAGTCCTGGAGTGGCCTAGCCAGTCTCCAGGTCTCAACTCCATAGAAAAACTGTAAAATGGCACTGTTCACGCAGGAGCCAGTGCCAGTAGCTGTGTTTTACATCTTTTTTTTTTAAATAAATTTTAATATTTCTTAATACATTCCTTTTTATTTCACTTTGTACTTTATACTTTAATGTTTTTACTTCTTCTGTTAGCCTGGCTTCTTTTGGCTACTTCTTTTTTTGGAACCATTCAGCCATGCCAACACAGTCACACACATGGGACAAGCTGTTACAATACGCAGCAGAAGGAGCAGCACCTCGGTTGCGCCGGCGATTCGGAGCTGGACAAAAGTGCTGGGAGAAGAGGCGAGGCTTCTGACTAACCATTCCATCGTGGGATAAGAGGATGGAAGAGCTGTCGGCGCTTACCAGCAACGGAGTCGAGGTGCCCTACTCTGCTGCTGTTTTCTTCGGCTCCAGACTGAGGAACTGAGTGGATGGGCTTGGAGGAGTGACTCTCCATGTTCTCTGCCTCGGTCGCAGTCTGTAGGGGTTCCCCATCTCGTGGAGGACTTCCTGTGTGTGGTTCCAGTTTTTGTCCAACTTTACAACGTCTTTTTGAGTCTATCCGTTTTTCCTACCGAAACCAAGATGGCACCGTTCAAGTGGCAGCCGGTGGCGGTAAATCCGTCCACTCTTGCTCGTTTTGTGTTTTTGCTCTGGTAAATCTTAATGATCTCATTGACTTTGATTTGCTTTGTACGTTTTGCTTTTGCCTTGTTGTTCTGCGGCCTTTGCGACTGTACCGTCCAACTTAAAACTATGCCTTTTCTTGCTACTGTCACAATGAAATTTCCCTAGTACTGGATGAAGTTATCCAATTCAATCCAAATTCAATCCATCTGTGGAGGGAGTTAAAAGTCTGTGTTGCCCAACGACAGCCCCAAAACATCACTGCTCTAGAGGAGATCTGCATGGAGGAATTGGCCAAAATACCAGCAACAGTATGTTAAGATTTAGCCATGTTGACAATTACAAGCCTATCTAATATTTTCAGGTAGGATAACAATTGGTAGTTGACTAAATACTTATTTGACCCACTCTAAAGTATTTGATCTCAGCTCACACTAAAATGTAATATCATTCAATACTTCTAATGATAGATGTACTCTAACATGGAAACAATATCAAAAAGAAAATACAGAATATTTTAAATAGTATAATTTAATTAATTTGTATTTAATTGAAGAAAACAAGTAAAGTGGTACCTCAACATACGAGTGCCTCGACATAAAAGCAATTTGAGATAAGAGTGACATTTCGGGAACATTTTTATCTTGAGATACTAGACAAATTTTGATATACGAGCAGACATCGGACGCGAGAGGCTGCTCATAAGAACATTATGGGCACTCTCTACGTCTCTCTTCCAGCACCTGCCTCGTGTAATGTCTGTGATCGCAACTCCCTCCTTGTAATGTCTATGCGAGCACTGGACGGAGCGTTGCATTTTTTCACTTTTTTCCGTTAGTGTGAATGCTGTGTATACTACTTCTCATTGGCAAGTGGTCGTGTATTATCCTATTGTGAGGACATTTGTGTGCAAATATTTTGAAGGGAATACAAAAGCAAACAGCCTTCGATCATTTGCATTTGAAAGGCAGGGTGGAGCCGGGGCAAATAGAGCCAATCCGGGAGATGAAAAGTATCAACATTTAAAACAAAATTAGAGCACACTGAGGACCACTGCGAGCAACATCAGAGGTGCTCGCTATGGTCACACCTGTATCACACTCTCCATCACCAGGTGCATTCCTAGTAAATGTTATTAATATCTATACATATCAATTTGCACAAATCTGACTTAAATTCTACTTTATTTTTCACGTCTGTCCTTCTCACTTAATTTCATTCAACCGAAAATTCTGCTGAATGTGTCGCTTTTTGCTTCATATTTTGCACAAGAGACCCTTTCCACTCAAAAAACAAAAGATGCCCCCCAGTTCCACTGCTTGTTCTTCTATTTGCACATGGTCCGACAGCCATGCTAACTTGAAAGATGCAGTTTTTTTCCCCCGGGTTTGGGGAGTCGACGTATCACATTCATTTTAGCCTTAGAGTTACTTTGGCCTCATGCGCAAGTACTGTCAATGCCGTGATTGGTTACATCACATAATTGCATCATATCCAATTATTGGCCGGACACCTGTTACGTAATGAATTACATTGTAAAATTAAGTAGAAAAATATTGTTTCTAATTCATTTGCAGTGTGGCCACTGCACTAAATAGGTTTTCTTATGTGCCGAGTCTGTGACCAGTGCACAATTGCCCTGCAGAGAAGGAACGTTGCTCCCAGTCAAATACACTTCAAGATACTTGGTCATAAAATCAAACCCTTTCATCAATTAATCAAAAACGTTTTACTCTTTGTATTACAGGAATACCTCGACATACGAGTGCCCCAACAAGCGAGCAATTTGAGATACGGGTAAAAATTTTATATACAAGCATACAGTGGGCGCGAGAAGCTGCTCATAAGAAAATCATAGTGCAAGGTTAGAATACATTTATTTTTGAGTGTGTCATCAAAGTTCATTTAAATTGGTTTGTTATGCTACGAGCGCATTGCCATGCAAAACGCCTCTCTCTATCTCTACCCTCCATGAAATCTGTCTAATTTTAGTACTACTAAACATTATAACCACTAGTCATTACTCTGTTAATAGATGGTGAATACGAACAAATAAAAATGTTTTTCCAATCCGAAATCCTGTTTTGGGTGTTTCTTCAGAGGGTTCTAACGAATTAATTTGCTTTTAGTTCATTTCTATGGGAAGGTTTCATTTGAGATACGTGTAAATTGACATACAAGCTCAGTCCCGGAACGCATTAAGCCCACATCTCGAGGTACCACTGTTGTAGTATAAGAAAAAGGAGAATAGAACTATGTCTTAGGGTAAATTTAAGTTTTAAGTAATGTGTCGTATAATTGTTTGTGTTATTTTCTTTCAAAGTAAACACAGATGTAGGATTATGACGGTGTATTCCACTTATGGCCCAAAATTATGGAAAGCTTACTCTGCTTCCTGCATGAATGCCCTCAACACCACTGCCTTAAGTCTGTGTGAACAAAGAATGAAGACATTTTTAACCAACTGTGATTCTTATGCCAAGGATAATGTCCTGAGAATATATTAATAATGACCTTTCTCGATCTGCAAAGTTTATCTTCCTCCACTGTTTCTTCACTCTCAGGCGTAGCATCACTGCAGCCGACTGACGAATCTATTAAACAAAAAAAGGAATGTCTGCTGTCACTAGGAAATATTATTTGAAAATTTAACATGTTGTCATTGTTATGCTGATGGTACTCAACTATACATGCCACTAAAAACTAACTAATTTTATTTGTATACAGAAATTAAAGTACACTAAAACAAATTAGAACAATTTATTCAAGCGTCTTGAAACAAATCTAGATATGGAAAAACATTGCAATAAAATAATGCAGACTAATTCAAAAACTTGAGTCCCAGAGACCTGTCATGTCAGAACATTGCTCCTCGCAAATATTGTTTTCTTCGCTGTGCAAAGGGTCACTGTCCTCACACTGATCCAAGGGCTTCTCACATAGCACGTTATCTTCACTGCCGTCCAGGGCATTTGATATGGAACATTTTTTTAAACCTGTGAATTATGCTCTTTGTTTGAAATTGCACCCAATGCATGGGGGATCCACTCAGAACAAACGTACCAGAGGCACCTGCTCTATTTACTCCCATATAAGCCGCTTCTGCCTGACCAAAAAAATGACTGAATCTAGGGTACAGCTTATAAGCGTACAAAAACACGACATGCAAAAAAACTGCAAATTGATGCTGCCTCGACACGATGACGTCACGACAAAAATGGCCGCTGCGTCGGCGAGTGACGTCATGCCGTAAGCAATTCCGGTCGATACTTCCATTTATTTCAAAATAGAGAAAAGATAAAAAGATAACACGCTAAACAAAATGTATTTTACATAGTGTATATATGAAATTCAAGAAAAAAAACGTACGGATCTCGCATTAAGCGTGAGAAAGCTCAAGTTCCCGTTACTGCTCGGTGGGGGAAAAGCCATTTCACCTGGGTTCCAGGCAGCCATAATATCTAGGGCGCTGAAGTATTAACCTAGTTAAATGTTCTCTGACTGATCAGATGTGAGTCGCCTTGATTATGAAATAAAACAAAATTCCACTTTGATTGTTATAAATTTCCAAAGTTTTCATTAATAGGCAGGCAGGTTATATCCTTTTCGTTCACGCACCCAGGCGGACAGCTTGGGGTCCTATAGTTGTAGTCTTTAATAGAGAGAACTGCGAACGTTTCCAGCTGAATTTGATTCAGTGTTCATCAAAGTTGACTGTAATGTGTTGTCAAAGAAGGCTCTACATCAGTGGTCTCCAAATGGCCCTCAAAGGGCCACAGTGGGTGCAGGTTTTCATTCCAACTCAACAAGGATACATTTTGCAAGTGTAATCAGTTAATTAAGAGTGAAGTGCTACTTATTTTAGAAGACACCTGATTGGTTAAAATGTCGGCACTGGATCGGTTGGAACAAAGACCAGGACCCACTGCGGCCCTATGTGGAATCGGTTTGAGACCACTGCTGTACATTGTCAATTACTTGGAATTGATATAAAAGAAGCTCAAGAACCATCTATGTGCCTTCGTCTCACTCTATGACCATGGTATCTGGTTAGATGAGCACTTTCAAAGAACATTGCAACGCTAAGCTAACTCGCCAATTTTGATCTTCTTTCGTTGTATTTCTTGTTCGAACGTGAAAACTATTGGAGTAATATAAACCATCGAAAGAATTGAGATATTCTGACATTAGAAGCAATGGCTGCCAAAACATCTTAAACTTCTGGTAAGAAAATTGTCTGTAATTAGAAAGCACCATGTTTTCATCAAAAATAAACTTATTTCTTTCAAATTGAATGATTTGATATTTTGCATTTACAAAGACAGGCATATTAACTTCCTTATATCAAGCCGTATAATATCTCAGAAATGCCTTTTTTACCACGATTTTTCTTAAGATTTTCCATTCTAATTAACACATTTGGACTTCCTGGTAAAACCACAAATACGGAGGCAGAAATTGGGAATCAGGGGTGGCTTGTATGCAAGAAATTGTAAAATTCTAAATTTTCAAAGCAATTTTCAGGGTGTGACTTATATAGGAGTAAATATGGTACATCTTTCCAGTCTGTGTGAGTGCGTGATCACCAGACAGGAGCCAGTCTGTATTCTCACGCAGATTGTCTTTAAATGGTTGTTGACCACAACATCCAACACCTGCAGCTGACTTGCCATTCCTCCCGGAATGATCAAGTAACAGTTTATCACCTTGACCTGTTTTTTTAACACGATTAGACCAGTGAGTCCCCCAAGCCGTCTGCCCCACAACCTGGAGCCAGTCCACTACAAGCTCGGTTTCCATCCAGCCCTTTTCTTGTGCGCATACAATAATGCCAGCTGCCATCACCTCCATAGGCACTGTCAAACATTTTAAAATCACATAGGGAGGGAGTTTGGTTCCGTCTGTGAGGCAGGCTAACTTGACAGTAACGCACCTCTTCTCAAATCCAGTGGATGTTAAAATAACATATTTCTCAACCTTCTTGTGTAGTGACAGGTGTTAGCATCTCAAAATACACTAGTTGTCTGATCAGCATTTCCAATCTGATCCAGTGGGTTGCTTTTTCTTTAAGTTGAACACAGAGCTGAAAATACAACAGCTTCTCTGCAAAGAGCAGGTACTAGACTAGACGTGTACTGCGTTGTAGCGTTAATCCGTTACACCGCATCATTCCTGTTGCTTCCAGGTATATGTCGGCGCAAGAGTGGCTAAAATCCAGGAACTCTCCCTCCTCTACCACACCCGAATCATCAAATGATCAACTCATCAGCAAGCTGTCCAAAAGCTTCATACCAAACCCGGGGATTTGATTCATGTGTGTTGGTGGAGGGAGACATGGAAAACAGATTAGTTAGGGGGTCTCGAGGACCGGACTTGGGCAAGCACCTTGTATAGTACAACAACAAAAAACCTCCAACACTTAACATGATGCATTTTTTTCAATGTACAGTACATACAACTAAACCCTTAGCAAATATGGAATCACATACTTGGGAATTTTGGGAGGCGCTCATGACAGAACAAAGAGCCAGGATGATGGCCGGGTCTTTGAAAAGCTGCTTCAACTGGAATGTTGCCTAAGAGGGAAGTACACAACTCAACACATTGCCATGTATGACAAGTATACGTACTAAGGTGACAAAAAATGTTAACAAATCCTTCTAAATAACTAAATAAATCTAGTATGGAACTGAAATCTACCTATTATATCAGTTGCTAATTCGTGATTTTTTTTCTAAAAACAATGTCAATATACGTCACCTGCTGGATAACTGCATTATCAGGCTCTGTCATTCGCAGTAAGATCTGTTCAAGTTCTTCTGTCATTGTCAGATATTTGATTGTAGTCTAAAAGGGAGAAAACAACTGAACACATTACAATGTGTACACAAGTAAAAACAATGTAACCAAGTTAATAAAGCCTTGTTGAATACTTTTAATAAATATCTGTCATCAAAGCCCGATGTCACATAGTAACTAATTTGTGTTTACAACGTCAATGACTTTGATGTCTTACCTGCAGAACAGCAGGCTGTCACTCGCAGGTAGATTTTCTCAAGTTCTTCTGTGTAAAGGCGTCAGTGTACTATAATAGTTAAATGTAATATAATATTCAGAGTTGTTCTCTCGTTTGTTGCTATAAGACCGAAGGGTACCGCATAAAGTGTCGCCTATCAAAGGAAAGTACAAATACTAAGGTCACTTTTATAATGCGTTCTCTAAAACTCAGATTGTTTGTATGTTCTAAGTAAAGATGAGTAACAGTTAGTTAGTCTAATGTGGAGACTGAGGAAGACCGTTGCTAATTTCACCGGCTTTCACACGAGCTAGTCCTTGTCAACACGTGAATGACGTTAAAGGGGCCAGACATTATTTTTATATTGATAAAAGCCAACAGCGCCTCTAAAGTAGAGGAGGACTACGCACAGAAAATCTTCCATAATTGACTGATAGACGGACGGGAAGAAAAAACATTTTTTTTTCTAATGTGCTGGAGGACTTAGATGCAGGAAAGGGGAATAGAGTAGAAGAACTCATTTGAGTCCTGGAGGACTAAGATGCATAAAAGCGGACAAACAGAGCAAAATAATCTTAACACACGCACACGTAAACACACGAACACTCACGCACCCATATTAGCACCTAATATTTTGTCCAGTAGCTCCCGAGCCATTTTTTTTAGTTTTTCAACAACCCACTCCATTTATTAATTATTAATTTCTTACTGTTATTAGCTTCAATTGCTCCCAATCAATTTGATGTATTGACAACAAATTTATAAAAAAAGATAGGTAATTGCCTTCTGTTTAACGATCACCTTTTAGTTTTCAAAAAACATTCCATTTATTAATTCTTAATTTATGACTATTATTAGCACATAATATTTTCAATAGCTCCCCATGCCATTTGGTGGTGCAAGTGGTAAGCGCTTCGGCCTCACAGAGGTAGACCTGGGTTCAAATCCAAGTTTGTCCACTTGTGTGGAGTTTACATGTTCTATCTGGGCCTGTGTGGGCTTTCTCTGGGTACTACGGTTTCCTCCCACATTCCAAAGACATCCAGAAGATGCGTGGCAGGCTGATTGAACACTCTAAATCAGGGGCCATATGTGGTTCTTTTGATGAAAAGAAAATCAGACATAGGCATTGTCGTCATCATTGACTTGACAAAAAGCCTAGTAGTCATCATACCCTCAGCAGTGTATGACGAAATTGGGTGTATATGGCTCTCTGCTAACCTGTGTGGTAAAATATGGGTATCGCTGGTGAGAGACCTAAGTCCCAAACGCATCAATGGGAGCGTCACACTGGAACTGTGGCGCCGACATGAACTCTAGCACCTTTTTAATCATAAATTTTCTTCATTTGACTCTTCTGCATGAATACTCTAATTCAGGGGTCTCAAACTCAATTTACCTGAGGGCCGCAAGAAGCAGAGTCTGGGTGAGACAGGGCCGCATAGGGATTTCCACATGAAAAGCGCTGATAAAACATTCCAACGTTATTAAATATCTTTATTTTTTTAACAAAAAATAATGGTTTAAATAAATTACCTTAAAGATTAATAAAAAAATAAATCAATGAGTAAGAAAAAAAAATAAAAATAATGAGAATACAGTAGATATACAGTGGCTGGCTAAGTAGAGAAAACTAATTATTTTTATTCCGTTTCAAATGTCTGTATTAAAAGCTCTTTAAATTTTAACTTTCTGAACTTGAATGGAACATTGAACATGAAATATTCTGAACACAGCTTCTCTTGTCTACTTCTTGCTGATAGAGACCTGGCAGCGCTTCTTCTCACATAGCTGAGTCACATTTGGCTTGAGGGAGGAAGCAGTGGAGACCCTCAGTAGAGCTTGAAGATGCTTATCAGTAAGTCTGGACTTGTACTTGGACTTATTGAAGTTCAAGGTGGAGAAGTGTTTCTCACACAAGTATGTGCTCCCAAAAAAGCACATGGTCCGCTTGAACATTCGGGAAAGTTCAGGGAAACTGGGGGTCAACTCTCTCAAAAATTGCCCAAGCTTGTCTGCTTCTCCACTCACCTCCCTGAACTTGGCTTTGAGTGCAGAGTTGCACTGCAGGTCAATGAGCTCCATTTGAAGCTCAGGAGGGGCATCTTGCACATCAAAGGAGAAGGGGTCCGCAAAAATTTGAAATGTGGCTTTGTGTGTCTTGAAGTCTGCAAATCTGATCAAATTCCTCCTGCAGCTTCGAAATGGCATCAAGATACTCCTCAACACTGAATGGTGTGCCTGCATCCACAAGAGCCTTGCATGCTGGGAAATGGAAAAGGTTTGGCTGAGAGAGCTGGGGTTTCCATAACAAAAGTTTAGTGCAGAATGCTCTCACATTGTCATAGGCAGCACTGACAAGTTGCCCCTGGCCTTGTAGCTTCTTGTTCAGTACATTAAGCTCATGTGTGATATCAACAAGAAAACCTAAGTCCATGAGCCATTTGGGATCACTTAGCACAGGAACAGCAAGCCCGTCTATCTCCATGAAGTCTTTTACTTCTGCTCTCAACTCAAAAAATCTCTTCAACACATTTCCCCGGCTGAGCCAACGTACCTCAGTGAAGTAGAGCACATCCCCATGTTCAGACTCCATTTCCTCCAAAAAAGCACAAAACCTTCTATGCTTTAAGCCCCTGGATCTGATTTGGTTGATGCATTTCACAACGACAGACATCACATTGTCAAACTTCAGGCATCTGCTGCAAAGGGCCTGCTGATGGATAATGCAGTGCAGAGCTATGGCCTTCCCCACACCCTCCTCTTCCAGTTTTTTTTTAACAAGTGTATCAATTACTATCAATTAGAGTCTAATTGATACTCATTGATTATCAACACCTTAAAATGTTCTCAAAAGAATTCAGACTTTTATTTTCAAAGTGGTGAAATGATTAATAAATGCACACATTTTTATGTATTTTTACTTTTTAATTCTTAGTATGACTCTCAATGAATAATGTTTGAAAATAAGAATTGTTTATGGCTTTCTTCGTCAAAAAGGTTCCCAACACCTGCTCTAAATTGTCCCTACGTATGAGTGAGTGTTGTGGCCAAACAGCTTGATTTTTGTTTCGTCTGACCACAGAACATTCTTCCAGAAGGTCTTATCTTTGTCCATGTGATTAGCAGCAAACTTCAGTCAAGCCTTAAGGTGCCGCTTTTGGAGCAAGGGCTTCCTTTTTGCACAGCAGTCTCTCAGTCCATGGAGATGCAAAACACGCTTGACTGTGGAAACTGACACCTGTGTTCCAACAGCTCCTAATTCTTAGCAGATCTGCTTTTTGGTGATTCTCGGTTGAATCTTCACCCTACTGACCAATTTTCTCTCAGCAGCAGGTGATAGCTTGCATTTTTTCCTGGTCGTGGCAGTAACAAAACAGTGCCATGCACTTTATACTTACAATTGTTTGCACTGTTGCTCTTGGAATCTGCAGCTGCTTTGAAATGTCTATAAGTGACTTTCCTGACTTGTTCAAGTCAAGGATTTGCTTTTTCAGGTTTTCAGATTCATGCTGAGCTCCTTTGACTTTCCCATTGTAGCGTTTGTGAGCCTTTGCATCCAATGAGCCCTGTATAAATGGCCTCAGAGAAGTCACCAACTTTAGTCACTCATAATCACTCATAAGAAGTTAAGAGACCATGCTATGTAGCTCATTTCACTGACACAACTTTCTAAATTACCAAAATTGCTCATTTGTTTTGCTCTATGTATATTTTTGACCGAGCAGATTTGATCACTTTTTCTGTTAAACCATAATAAAGTCAAAAAGAAAGAAACTTCATGAATGTTTTTTGTGACAAGTACCTGTTCCAATCACTATCAGAGAAAAATCAGAGTTGAAGAAATAACTGGAAACTCAAGAGAGCGATGACACTATGTTCTTCTTCAGTGTATGTAAACTTTTGACCACAACTGTATATAAAGAATTTGAAGTATTTTATCTATTCAGTAGGTGCAAGGGACAAAACTGAAACCAGGATGGCTGTTGCACCACTGTAATGTATCTGCTTAGAATCAGAACCATGCAGAATGAGAGATGCGACACTCTCAGATCTCATCTCGAATGGTCATGTGGTTTACAGAGGCCCTAAAAGTTCTAAACACAAGCAGACCTGTAGAGGATTTTTAATAGACCTACAGCGGCAAGTGTGACATTTCATATTAAAAATTGACAAAATTACATGTAAGTACTAGCTGGATTAGCATTGCATTATAAATATATTGTAAAAATATTAGTTTTACATTTGGAGTGGTAAAGTGACAGCTCAAAACTCTATATTGATATGGAGAGGGAAACTAGCCCCACGTTTTGGAGGGAAGGTTTTATGTTCATTTTAGCATAGGCGTGATAAATTGACTTTTTCATTGTAATGATAGGTTCACTCTAATGATTAAGGAATGATGGCCTAGGAATGATTAAAAAGGAGAGTAGCAGCAATTCATTTAACAGCCCACTTCTGATAAAGCAGGATTTGACTGACCATAAGCAATTTTAGGAATAAATATTAATTTACATAATATATACCAAATACATTAAAGAATACAAAGAAAATTACCCTTTACCAAATACAATTATTTTTTTTACTGAACAATTGTTGAAACAACAAGAACGCATCCCAGCTGACTTCGGCACCTTGTGGGGGGGCAGCCTGAATTGGTGGGCAGCCTATTACAAGGCACACTGTTAACGTTTACAGGTTTTTAATGACAGAACAGTCATAAATGTAATCTTATTGTTATATTACATAAATTCAAAATAGCAAATTACCTGTGTTTAAAGTAGAGCAAATGTCCCATTTTGAATTACAGTACTGGACCTTATCAAGGATATTACCAGACATGTTGGTTAAAAAAATCACTTACTTTTGTCAAAGAGAAAATTGAATTCAAACTGCTACATGTTTAAATAGGCCACCCCATGGTACGGCGGTTCTTCCGCCTGACTTTGGTGCGGGCAGTCTGGGTTTGATTCCCTTTCGTGGCAGCGTGAGTGGTTGTCTCTCTCTCTCTCTCTGTGCCCTATGACTGACTGGTGACCAATCTATGGTGTAGTCTCCCTAACCCTGCAACCCTTTTGAGGATGGGCGGTAAGGAAGATGAATTAATTAATATTTTTATAGTACTCCACAGAGAAAACCAGATCACAAATATGCAAGCATGTAGCCCACAGTATATGTCGAACATCTGGAAACTAAATTGCTTCTTGTCATTTTTTACCTATTTTACATTCGTGAGATGTTTTCTAAGTTGCTCAAAGAAGGAATAGATTACTGCGCCAAAGACAATCTTTGATAGGATTAAAAGAAATCTGTTTCTTGCTGACTCTGATGTAAAAAGGGGGAAAACAAACAAGAAATGGCGGTGTGCAAGATTTTAAATAAAAATGTGGTGGTCTTTACTTGAATTTAAATGAATTGAATGCTTTTATTGTCCTTATACAAGTCTAATGAGATTTAAAGCTTTCACCACATAGTGCACAAATAACAACAGAAAGATAAATGGGATGAATGTACACATTTCCAGTTTAAAATCTTCAATTATAGTGAAAAAACTCTGAAAACACATCTTAAAATTTCAAACGTCACTCCGGAGTGTTCTATGCCCATTCCAATGCTAATGGTCACGCATACATACAAACACACCCTGTCTGGTCACAGATCAGAAATGCTAATGCAGGACATCAGGTTGACTGTTATCACATCGACACTAACTGAATCATTACCAAGTCAAAAGAAGCAAGGGGGGGAGATACAAACATCAACTTTGATGAAAACGACCCGACTAATCCACTTCGTCTTCTTGAAAAGGACTGAAAATGAGGGAAGAGGTAATTTGTGTCAACATGTCCAACCCAGGGGGGTGGGGCAGATACAAGAAAGGGTTTTTAAATGGGAACATTTCAGTCCTCCAAGGTTGTCACTAAACAAATTAAACTTTTAGATTTAGAGCTGGGCGATATGACAAAAATTGTTATCAGGATAAGAAAAAAAATATCAGTCAATATTGTTAATTATCACAATACATATCACATCTTTTTTGTATCAAATTTAAAACTTCCAACTTCTGTTTAGGAGCACATAAATTACCTTCCTCCTTATTCAAATATGAAAGTAACTGTTACCTGACTTCACGACAAAAGAGAATATGAAATTTGATTTTTACAAGTATTTTGTTCTGTTGTGCAATAAAGATAGATAACTCCCTCCTTATACTATGAAAAGTAAAGAATAAAACCGGCAGAAACCCACAAAAAGCTGGGGAGAACATGCCTTAATAGCCTTTTCTTTCACATTTCAGATTTAAGAACTGGTAGTATTAATTCATTTTCTGAACTGCTTTTTTTTTTTACTGGGAAAACATACTTTGTGGAGTAGCACCACCAATTTCATTATACGCAGCTGTGTGTGATGACAATAAAGGCTTTTGATTTGATTGATTTGATTATACTCACAAGGGTTCCTGGGGGTGCTGGAGTCTATCCCAGCTAACTCCGAGCACTAGGCGGGAGACAGCCTGAATCAGTGGCCACCCAATCGCAGGGCACAAGGAGATGGGCTACCATTGACACTCACACTCATACTTAGAGGAAATTTAGAGTGTTCAACCAGCCTATAATACATGGTTTGGGGATGTGGGAGGAAACTGGAATACCTGGAGAAAACCAACACATGCCCGGCCGGGGAGAACATGCAAACTCCCTCCACACAGTGAGGACCAACCTGGTATCGAAGACTCGACCCCAGAACTGTGAGGCCAATGCGCTAACCAATCGCCCACCTGAACTGACTAGTAGGTCTCATCAATTGTTGCTGGACCACATGTTGTAAAATTATTCACAATCAGAGTGATTGTTTTCAACATTGAACAGTCATCTAAGCTTAGTTAAAGGACTCTCAGTTAATCTATCCTTTCAAATGATGTAATAACAATCTATCCCTATCTATATCCTGGTGTGACTCACTCCTAACTCATAATGCCGCGACCACACAATGAGTCCAAACCCCTACTCAATAACCTTAATCTTACACATTCAAAATATTTTATACCGACTTGGCATTCATAAAGTCTGTTTTCCATTAAACAAATTTATGCAAAGCAAAAGAAGTGGCAGGGTAGATTACGTGGTTAGAGCGTTGGCCTCACAGCTCTGAACTCCTGGGTTCAAATCCAGCTGGGTCCACCTGAAGTGGAATTTACATGTTCTCCCTGGACCTGTGTGGGTTTTCTTCAGGTACTCCAGTTTCCTCCCACATTCCAAAAACATGCAAGGTAGTCCGATTGGACACTCTAAAAGGCCCTTAGGTATGAATGTGAGTGTGTATGGTTGTCTGTCTCCTCATGCCCTACGATCGGCTGGCCACTGATTCAGAGGGTGTCCCCTGCCTCTGGCCCGAAGTCAGCTGGGATAGGCTCCAGTACCCCCTGCAACCCCAGTGAGGATGAAGCTGTTCAAACAATGAATGAATGAAAGAAAATAATAGATACTTATTTCAGAAAAATCATAACAAGGGACGTTGTATACACCTGGTGTCTAAAAATAAAGAGTAGCATAACATTATGTTTGAGATTTAGGGATGGTATTTAAGCACATTTTGCTGATTGCTTGGATGTTGTTGCTTCGATTAGTTGTTTCTTATTATGGTTTCTGTCTCAATGTGAGCCCTGAATGAGAGATGATGTAGGCACTTTGATGGTATCAATGCAATGCTGGCATTGTATAAACTTATTCATTTGTATTCTACTTACAAAACCTCAAGACCAGTCCGTAGTAGTTGATTGAGTCATTGTTATAAACTACAGAAAAGTATATAAAGAGAGGAAAGTGATTTAAATCGTTCGAACAATACTACATTTGAATACTAACGCACGTACATGTTGATCGCTCATCAATAGTTCAGAGCCTGCGATTGGCTCAAATCTACACATCCACCGCCCACACCTGCCCAATGTTACTCCTTAAAAAGAGTGCTCTATGGAGTGGCGCGGTTTGCAAAGATTATTTTGCAGTGGCAGAGTCCGTTATTGTGGTTTGGCCACTTTTCCAATTGATTTGCTATTTTTACTGCTCACATGTGAAACATTACGTTTTAACTGTGTTCCGTTGAACCAATTTTCGGAATTTGTAACATTTTAAAATGGCAGAATGGAAGACGCAGATGAACTACGACTACAATCCGTCCTACCATGCTTTCGCCTACGGCCTTGTTTATCAATCCGGGCACGAACAGAACTGCCACGTGGCCGGCTGGGGCGAAGCGGCAACCCCCGAGTTTAATAATTGTGCCCCCGGAATGTCGCAGGTCTACTACGCCGCTACAGCCGCAAGGACACGCCAAGCATCTCCGCCTCGTAGTCCGGAGCAGCAGCACGTCGCCAACGGGTATTGCCATTATCAGGGCTCTGGTCTCGTCTACCTCGGGGAGAGTCAAACTGGTCACCTGAATCTCGCTGGAACGCCCCGAGCCACATACAACACGCCCGCTGAGGCGAGCAGGAGGAACGGCATTGATTCCACAAGTGACTCCGAAGCTCACGTTTCTCCTGGTATGTTTATCCCTGATGCATTTATTTATTTTTACATTATAGACACAAACTTTTTTTTTAAATTGGGGTATTCGCGAGGCTTGTCCAGAAATACTATTTTTTTTGCTCACCATTTACTTCATTGCTTGCCGTTGACTAAGTAAGGCTTTCGATTTCGTTAAATTGTGAGTGCTGGCAGGCAACGCTACTTTCAGTGATATTGACGTCACATTTTGTCTATAAATGATCGATACCAACCTTTCCCAGCCTGAATCGGTGGCCAGCCAATCACAGGGCACAAGGAGACGGACAACCATTCGCAGACGTACATAGGGGCAATTTATAGTGTGCAATCAGCCTACCATGCATGTTTTTGGAATGTGGGAGGAAATCGGATTACCTGGAGAAAACCCATACAGGCCCAGGGAGAACATCCAATCACCAAACAAGTGGAGGAAGTAATCCTATCGATTTTTCACAATTTTAAGCAATTATTAACCAAGACGAATATTGAACTTTTGATTTGTGAGTCTTTGAAGTTTTTTCAGTTTCAAACAAAATTATTTTGTTAGTGATTAAACAAAACAAACGGCAGAAATAATATTGTTGGTATTTTTGTGTTGTGAAAATGCCACTCACTTTTTTTTTAATGTTTACGTAATGCAGATATACTGGATGCATTAAGGTCAAAGGTGCTTTCTCATGATTGATGTTTTTACAAACCAAGATTCTTTTTTCCCTTTCAGATTCTTGGAGTTTTAGTAGCAGTCAAGAAAATGGTCTTCCACAAGTAGACCCCACTTCATGGGTAAAGAACAAACAAAGCAACGATGCAAGCAGCAGCAGCCCAGAAGCTGTAGACCAGGTTTCTAGCTCACTAATGGGGGAGCTGTCCTCCTATACTGACACAAATAGCCAGAACGCCGATACATTGTCTTTCCAAGCGCCCCTACCAGCTGTAAAGAAACCGAGCACTAATGAGGGGACCCCGAAAGGGAAAGTGCGCGTTTCCTTTTCTCAAGCCCAGATGAACACTCTTATTCAGCGTTTCAGTTTGCAGAGATACCTCACCCCAGCTGAGATGAAAAACTTGTCCGAACTAACAGGGCTTACTTACAAACAGGTTAGTTTTGCACAAGTGTTTTCTTGAAGACTGGCTGGTATTAGAATCTTCCCTTTGGTAATTATATTCTTCTTTCTTGTAGGTAAAGACTTGGTTTCAAAATCGACGGATGAAACTGAGGACACGCCAGAAAGACAACAACTGGGTATCAGAGCGCTACACCAAGAGCCGCAGTCAAGACAGCTCTATTACCGGAAATGTCCCACCTGTAAGCAAATCATATTTCTTGCCGTTTAATAGTTTGACCATTTTGGGTTACGGATGACCAGACTGCGTTTCATGTTTGCAGATATTACAGTAAGTCTGTTGTGGCTTAATTAGACCTGGGCGATAAAACAATAGCGCTAATTTTTGTCAACATTTATTTGCGACATCAAAGCTAGTTCCAGAACAATGTTCAGCAGACGAAGAAGATGGTAAGGAACAAGCAACTAGTTTTGCATGGTTAGCAATAGAGCAGCTAATACCGAACATGAAAGCAAAAGCAATATAACCCAGCCAAAATAAGCAGTTATGAGATTCAGGAAAACACCGAGCTGACCCACGAAAAGATCGAAGCGAAGTCTCCCTGCTGTTTTTTTTTTTAAATGCCTCTTTAATACTTTGCTCAGACAGCAGCCTTCTTGAAATTGTCCTACTCCCATTCTAATCCAGTGTCCTCATTTGAGGGTAGCCTGGAATTCTTCTCTTATTTGATAAATGAGTTTCCCCATTTCATGCAAATGTCATGAAAACATTGGAAAAATTGAGTAAATGGAGGTTGCTTTTTACTTCTTTTTCTTAGTTTTTCATATTTTATTGTTGAAAAAAAAACAAGCAAGTAGCAGTTATCAATATACTTGGAAGTTTTGTGTGGACTGTGTTCCGCAAATTCTAGACAAGAGGACCCCTGCTTGGATACACTTGATTCCATTCAGCGCAATCAAATTTTATTTAGATTCGGGGCTAAGACGGTGCGGAGAAGAAGCCCAGTCATTACATCACTTTAATGACGAGTACGTGAGTCAGGAGTCCTCCGCCGAAAACTTGTGAAACAAAGTCCGTGCGAGACTTGTGCATCTTATTGCTGCAAGCTCTTTATTTTCTTAACGTTTTCGCTGGTGGCCAGGTTTAGGGGGGAAAAATCATTAAAAACGAGCAAGCAGCAATTATCGATATACTTATACTATACTCGTGCAAACGGAGTTCCGCAAATTTTACCCTGGAGGACACCTGTATGCGTCCTTGAGTCCGGCGTCTCAGTTTGATGCCGTCTGGGCTCAGTATTTTCAACAACACCCTGGTCGTTTCTCGAGTCAAAATGTAACTACCCTGAGTGCATTTAAAATCTAACAACTTGTATGCGCGGACACAGCTAAATCTGTACAATAAAAATAATTAAAAACAAACCCAGAAAAGCAATGATTTAGAAAGACAATTTTCAAGAATAAATAATTCAATAAACAACCCTAAAAAGAAATTAATTTGAGAAACAGTCGGCTTTTTATTTTTACGTGAATGCAATTTGCTTCAATAAGGTGCAACCACAATTTTTTTTAAATGGGTACATATAAGGTCAATTCATTTTTTGTGAGGCTGAAAGTAGTCTGCTTGCCAATGTTTGTCTTCAATTAATTATTTTATTTCATAATGCACAGTAACTTTTGATTTGAAGGCAAGTTCATTTATTTGTTCATTACTTTTCCAAAGCGTAATGGAGTTGTTTTGCCTTTATTGAACAGCAAAACAACAAACATTTCAATGTCATCATATTTTAATCTCCTTTTAAAGCAAGCTAACATAGTGACCTAAGTAATTGAATGAGGAAAGTAAATTATTTACTTATTCACAATAGTTTGACATTTAAAATTTAAAATAAAAAATGTTAGTTATCATGGTAATTGTGGATATCGACTTGTTTTTTTGTGATATCAATTTTTGTTATATCGCCCAGGTTTAGCCATTAACAGCTTTATGCAACACTCTTTAAAAATGTTAATATATTCTTATGATTACTCTTTTCAGTATCAAGCAGTGACCCAACAACAAACATTCAAGGAGCGCTACAATCATCCTAAAATGGATGTGGAAATTAAGAAGACAGCATTACATAACCTGGCCTTCTATCTTGCCTCTATGGGCACCACTGCCGCATCAACTCCCTTCCCCACATGGTCTTCTGGCATGTCTCAAACTGGAATGCACACTAGGCCCCTTGCAGGTAGCGTGTCTATGCCCCCAGGAATAAATCATTATGATTATAACTCTGGTATATTCCACTCAACTGGCAACCCTGAGCCAGACACCAACTTTGATGAGAGAGATGCAGTGTCTGTCATCAACCAAAATTCAACAAATACAGTGATTGCACATGACATGGTTCAGTAGGTTTGTGTTTGATTTGCTTTTTAAATATGCATGAATGTTACTCTTCAACAGCCCCTGTTTTTCTTAATGTTCATACTAAATATAGTTAAAAAAATTTAGCCTCACAAGTTTTATTTTTATACAAAACAATGTGTTGGTGTGCTATAGGGTTTTTTTTTGCCAGTATTCATTTAATACATTGTTTTTGGGAAGTGTGAATGACTGCACATTTCTGCCCTAATGAATAAAAAAAACAACAACCTGATGTCCATTTTCAATTCTATAATAGCATCATCGTCCATCCCTTTATAATGCAATTACAGTGGTAATGTAATCTATTACTAAACAGTTTTATTAGAGTATTTAAATCAATTTATAATCGGTGGGTGTCCACTCAATAGTGCTCTCATCGATACAGTACAAATCTCTGCTTCCACCCTGATGATTAACATTGCTTTCAAATTGTTCTGAACATAACCTAGTACATGTGAAAAGTATTCATTCATTTTCTGAGCCCTTATCCTCACAGGGGTGGTGGAGCCTATCCCATCTGACTTCGACCACAAGGTTGGATTAGATAAAACTTCATTCATCCCATTCATTCACTTTGTTGTAGTAGCACGAAGATGAAAACACACAGGAAAAAATTGTAGACCTAAATAAAATAGATAAATAACTGAGTTTTATATGTATAGTTTTTAGAGCAGGGTTGGGCAAACGTTTCAGCCAGGGGGCCGTATTTACTTTAAAATTTTGACAGATGCGCCAAGTCAGCACAAGATATGATACATCTGTACAACTGCATCCATTAACAGTACATGTGAAACAAACAGAAAAAAATGACTAACTCATGAGAGTGGGGGAGGGTGAGAGAGGGAAGGATTGATGGATCGATGGATAGAGATGGAGTTTGCCGGAGTTTCTGACTCAGACAGTGATTCTCTAAACCAATTCGGGCCCCGATACGCTACACCGCAGGATGATGATCCCTCCTTTTTTTTTCGGATTATTCCAACCCGGACTACCCCGACCAGAATCTGCATGGTCGGCTGGCCACCTACAATGGGCCACCACGTGGCGGCGGGGGTGGTGTGCCATACTCCTGGAGGAGGCAGTGAGCGCCGCAGGGCGAAGCGGAAGGAGGGCCTGGACACTCGAGCCCCTGACCAAGTTCCTCACCCGTCCAACCTCCTCGCTCGAGCTCAGCCGTCCAAGCTCCTCGCCCGACCACAACTGTCCAGGTGCCTGCAAGCTTCCCAAATTCCCATGCTGAAGCAACGCAAAGAACTCCCGCGCCGAAGCCAGGTCAAGAGATACTTTCTTAACCTGCTCCTGAAGTTGTATTTTCAGATCTATCAGCGTCCACCGTAATGTTGATGGTAAAGTGATTGAGGCTACCTATGCAATCGGTTCCAAATCGATTGCCACACTGAAGTCATACAAAATTAATCATGTTAGAAGTTGTAACTTGGATGATTCACAATACACTCGTGTAACCAAATTCAACCAGTTCACAGTGCAGTTGAATGATGGGAGGTTGTCAGTAGTCCCGGAGCTCACAAAAAATAAATATTTTGTTTTGAACAAGCATTTATTAGCGAAGCTTTTTTTGTGTAATACACTTGGGGAAAAAAATTAAATCAAATGTTAATGAGCATCATTTCCCTTTTTTAAATTTTCCCGGTGTGGCTGATGTCTTCAGCTTCTTTTTAGACGATCCTTTTAGTTCAGGCTCCTACGGAGAATAAAAAGTGCGTAAGACAACATAGAAATCAGTGAGTACAAGACTGCCATCTATAAAAGGACTCAGTCGATGAGTGGCATTCTTTGCAAAAAAAAAAATGACTAACACACTAAACGCACTAAACATTAAAATTGAGCTATTAATCGCGATACTACGTTCCGAGATTCTTGTATGGATTCAAAATCTTTACATGTGTTTTTGGTGGAAATAAACAATAGGTGGGTGCACTCACTGTTTTGCCTTAAACTGTGCTGACATGAAGTAATTGTGCTGGGGTACACAAGGGCAATGTTTCCCAGCTTTCAAGTCCCATATGAAATTTTACTGATAATCTCCCTCGATCTGGGGCTCCATGCGAGATCTCACCCCGTGGCGTCAAAATGATAACAAGAACAGTAAGCTAAAATCCCATAACCAGACAGGGGGACGTAGTGAATGACCTACAGAAAACTTATTACTGTAATACATTCCACCGATCGTTTCATTTTTCAAATCCGGCTTTTTAAACTTGGATTGGATTTAGTTATTGAGTACAAGGATAGTATTTATCAAATCATAGCCATAATTTGGAATCATAAATTACAAAAAATGTCAGTATAAATTTTAACTGAAGTACCTTCCGTTTGGATGACAATGACCCAGTGACTGTGAAGAAGGAGTCCAGCCGTCCCTGTGTGCTTCCTTGGCGACTCTTTACAATCTTCTTACACCCGTTACGGATCCTGTCTTCACTGCAAAGCACACAGTCAACTTCTCAAGATGAGTGAGTAACAAATCAAGAAAAGTCATTTCAGAAAGTTTGCTTATGTTTTGCTCATATATTTATTAGAGTATTAGAGACAAACAGAAGAGCCCGGTTGTTGGTACGCATGTTGGTAGTATGCATCCATCAGGTAACGGGAAACAGTTGGTACGACTGTATGATATTTCACTTAGTGGCCAAATCGGTAGTTTGATGAAGGATGTGAACTGTTAATAAGAGCCACATTTGAATCTCCGTTATGCCCCATTTTAATAGGGTTCTACAGTGAAGACGATTTGCAAATAATTAGTTTTTATTGGCTACATGTAGGGTTGGAATGGAGAAATGCGTCAATAATGGACAGAAGTCTGGTGCGAGGAGGATTTGGTGGGGGGTTTGGGGTTTTTGGATAGAATAGGAAAAGCTTGGATGGAGAGCCGACATGTGAGTTGACTACGTAGAGCTGGGCGTGTGCAACTCCCAGTGCTTTTAATATTTTATCGATTTTCTTTGCTGTAGAGACCCATGATCTTGAAAAACTTTGGATTAACACTTTCAATTTTCATGAAAATCGGTTCAGCCGTATCAGAGTCCATAGAGCTCGAACAGACACACAGACAAAGATGCAATTAAAAATGTAATATACCATAAAATTTCAACGACATGCCGTTCTATTTTTCAAACTTTCCCCTCTAGTGCCGTTCAATTAGAGGATGCCGCTCTATTTTTCGACTAGCTGGTCAGAATTTTGAGAAGATGCGATAAATGTTATGGATGAAAAGAGAAACCAGGTAACAAATATTTCTTAAACAAAAGGCATAAATACAAGGCCATTACTGGTAAGTAATCACAAATTCACTAATGAAAATCAAGTGACACATTGCTGTTGTAGCTGTCCTCGTCATTCACATCACCTTCCTTATCAGCGTCGAGTGTCTGAGTGAGTTCACGTTCATTGTCGCCAGCGTTTGCTGGAGAAGTTGCACACCAGTCTGAATCGGGTCATCTGACCTGACACAATGGATCTGGCAATCCTTCGAGCTATTGAGAGCATTGGTCAGTCTGCATCCCTTGAATGACTTGATTAGATCCTTTGGCAGATGAACCCAATCATTGACAATCCATTTCAAATAAACTTCCATTGTTGGTGCTCGCATGTTGCCAAATTTGGTGTATATAGCTCTTCTTGCCGTGCAACATCCAGTTCTCGTAGAACTGTCAGACTTAGGCCTTGAATGAGGCATTCCATAAATTTGGTGCAGCCTCCTGGAATCACCACCATATCAATATGGAGCTTCTTCAATTGCTTCCTGGTGGCATCGCTAATGCGACAACAGTATGAATCCCAGGCAAGAAGGCGCTTGCCATCTGACCACCTTCTCAGGTTGAGATAGACAGATAGGGAAATAGAGAAATAAGGAGATAGCGAGAGAGGTAAGAAGATAGATAGAGAGAGAGACAGTGAGAGAGAGAGAGGTAAGTAGATAGAGAGAGAGAGAGAGAGAGAGAGACAGAGAGAGAGACAGAGAGAGAGAGAGAGAGACAGAGAGAGAGAGAGAGAGACAGAGAGTGAGAGCGATTGTCAGGCCTCAGACCAGACTGGTGGCTACCTGTGCCTGTCGCCCTATCACAGGTCCAGCCCCTAATGATTGGATTTTGCCAGGTGCGAGTCATTAGCCAACAAACAGTATTTAAGGTCACCAGGAACTTGACCATGCTGCGGACCGGCTGATCAGTTCAGCGATAGACCGAGAGAGACAGCGATAGATCGAGAGAGATTGCAATAGATAGAGAGATTGCGATAGATAGGTAGAGATTGCGGTACATATAGATAGAGAGAGAGTGCGGTAGATAAAGACAGAGAGAGAGATATAGCGGCAGATATAGATAGAGATAGCGGCAGATATAGATAGAGAGATAGTGATAGATAGAGAGAGATAGCGATAGATATAAATAGAGAGAGATAGCGATAGATATAAATAGAGAGAGAGATAGCGATAGATATAAATAGAGAGAGAGATAGCGATAGATATAAATAGAGAGAGAGAGAGAGAGATAGCGATAGATATAGATAGACAAAGCGATAGAGAGATAGCGATAGATAGAGATAGCGATAGACATAGATAGAGAGATAGCGATAAATATAGAGAGATAGCGATAGACATAGATAGACGGAGATAGCGATAAATATAGACAGAGGGAGATAGCGATGGATGGATATAGATAGATAGACGGATAAAGATAGAGAAAGATGGATATAGATAGAGATAGCTGGATACATGGATATATAGAGATAGATAGAGATTGATTTTGAAATAAGTCTAAATTCCACTTAGATTTTATACGTAGTATTTCTATCAACTATTGGAGTACAGTGGTACCTCAAGATACGAGCGTAATGTGTACCGGGACTCAGCTTGGAAGTCGATATTCTCGTAACTTGAGCGTTTGTCATAGAAATGAACTAAAAACAAATTAATTTGTTCCAAACCTCGGAAAAAACATCAAAAAATGGACACTGAATTGGAAAAACATTTTTATTTGTTCTAATTCACCATCTATTAACAAAGTAACAAATGACTAGTGTTCTAATAGGACTAAAATGTGTTTAATAGAACTAAAATTATACAGATTTCGCAGGGGGGGGGGGGGGACTTTTTGCACGGCAACACGTCGTAACATAACATAAACAAATTTGATTGAACATGGATTACGATGCAGATACACTCAAAAATAAATTTAGGGTAACCGTTAACCAACAGCAAATTAAGCTTTATAGCAACTTTCACCGAGAACATTGTATACCGGAAGCTATCACGACACTAGAATTAAATGAGGACCAATTGGACGAATATAATTATGTTCTTTCTCTTTCAGACCAGCCATGGGAGTAAGGAGTAGGCGGATAAAATCGCAGTCACCGACATTTCCATTCGTGATTACTAAGAAATGATTAATAACATACATATTATAAAAACGGGGGAATGTTGGGTTTTTGTATTACTATTATAAATATAGTTGTATTAAGTCATTTCTTTGTTAAATCATTCTCTTATTATTCTCAAAGTGTTGCAAGGTCATGAACTGCCGCCCAGCCCACTCTCACATGGACTTCTCCAAGGATTGTTGCTACATCCACATACCCAGTATCGGGCTGAGAGGGTTGTTGATCGGGCAAGGACTGGATATCTGCCATTTCCAGCAACGGAGCCCATAACAAAGATATTGTTTCTGCCACGTCCATAACACTCGTGACGCACTTCGGGTTTTTCTTTATGTAATTATTATATGATTCTTAGGTCAAGGAAGGCATAATTGTTCTAATCTAAATGTTGTTTAGTCTTGTCTCCTGTTTTTGTTATTGGTAAAATACTTTGATTGTTATTGTAGTCCCAGATGTTGTTTTTACTCATACGTGATGGAATGATCAACAACTCTGTAAATTGTTTTGATTCATGGCAATAAGAGTCGTACGAGAACGTCTATTCGGGGAGACGTTCGGAAGTTGTAAGAGGAACTTGCTGAAACTCTCCCCTTCGGAGGTTTTACCTGTTGTTATCCATTTCTATTTAATTAAATGTCAATAATTGAATAAGATGTCTGCCTGCAGTTATTGATAATTACGGACGAAGGTAATTATTAATGAACCTAACATATGTTATCAGGTCTGGTTCGGCAAAAGAGAAGGCGTCGGGAAAGAAAACGGATGCAAGGTTGTCGAGCGGGCCCGTTGTGTAAACTCTGGAAACAACCATTTAAACCTCCGCTTCCCACATATACCTCTCCAACGTCAGATCCATTGTAAACCAAACAAACGATTTGGAATTAGAGCTCGCTGCTAATTGCTAAATTTGCAAAAGCTCCTTGCTAATAATCAAGGAGACATGGGTACACCCACAGACAATTAATCCGACCAATATTTTTGCAATTAATCAATGAAGTTGAGCCTATCCCTGCTGATTTTGGGCCAGGGGCGGGGGACACCCTGTATCGGTGGCCAGCCGATCGCAAGGCAGAATGAGACAGTCATGCATACTCAGACCCATATCTAGGGGCAATTTTAGAATGTCCAATCAGCCTACAATGCATCTTTTTGGGATGTGGGAGAAAAACAGAGTACTCAGAGAAAACCCATGCGGGCCCATGGAGAATATGCAAATTCAACAAAGGTGGACCGACCTGGATTTGAACCCGGAGCTGTGAGGCCGACACGCGAACCACTAATCCGCCGGGCCAGCCATACATAGATATTAATCATAAAATTTTATTATTACTAAATAATTTATGTGTAGTACACATGCACCTGCTTAAGGCAGGTGTGATACTGGTGTGTGCCCATAGAGAGCAATGATGATGTTGCTCACACTGGTACTCAGTGTGCTCAGGGAGGTTGTCTTTCTGCCCAGACAAACAAAAAATTAGAGGAAATATTGGTCGGGAGCACACTTAGATCCTAATGAGACCTTCATAACTGTTAAATTAGTCAGATATGCATGTTTGAACCAAGTGTGAGTACACGGATCACAACTGTTGTCCGAGCTTTCGCCAAAGCTGGAATCAAGTTTCTAGAATACACAATTCTGACTGACAGTGAGATGGTGCCTAGCATGTTGAATGCCAAAGTCTTTATATCTGATAAAGAAGATGAGGAGTTTGACAGGTTTGTAGATGTTTTTCTGCTTTTACCCCTATTACCTTGTGTATCTTTTACCTCAATAAAGCACTATCAAACTTATTTTGACTCGTGCTATCTTTACGAAAAACACGCTAGCGACTAGCATAACATATGCTAGCGCTCTATCCAACGAGGCGCCCTATGTATTGACAAAAAAACTGAAAATATACCCGCAACGGAGACAGTGCATTTTGTAGGTGTGAAAATACGGTACTGTTGCTGTAATCTGATTACCTCAATAGATTGATCTTTTCAATTTATTTAAAAATAATCTTTTTTCAAATGTTCATTCACTGCCACCCTCCCAGTTAGTTGATCAGACATCCATTAGAAATAAACCATTTCATTCAATTCATAGATGACTGAAAATACTTTGTTTTTCAGTTTTTCGTTCCATCCCAGAATGATTTACTGACTTGTCAATAATTGTTACATTACCTCATCATGACAATCATTATTGTAAGTTGTGTATATTGTAGTGCGACTACATAGTTTCCCGCCCCTAGTATCCGTTCATATTGCAGAAACAAACGCGGCATGTGCTGTGAATTGACATTTATGGTTAACTACTTAATGTGGTCCACACTAGAGGAAATTGATGGATAGATGGAAGCCTGTGTATTACCTGAACTGTTTTTCTTCACACATGAAGTGCAGCAGCTCATCCTCATCCGGCTCTTTCCACTTGAGCTCTACTGTGCTACAATCCAACACTTCAGGCTTCAGAAACAGCTCCCTAGCTTCCTTGTATAGCCAGTCCTCTGGTGGCGGGTGCTTCTACATTTAAGAATCAATATGAAAATATTAAGCACCAAACGGACAAGCAAACTGTTTAATTTGATCAACCTTACATTTTGGTCAACGTTTTCTAGAATTTCCTCTATACTGCCATGTTGCTTGATCAGGTCGATGGCTCTTTTGGGACCAATACCTTTAATGGTGCCGCAGTAGTCGCATCCCAAGAGAATACACAGGTCTATGAACTGGTGGAGATGACATTACGTATGAAGATAGCCAGAAAAAGAGCAGGAAAATCACTACCAAATCTAAGTCAATTTACAACAACACAGTTCAGTGTGCCTGGCAACAATTTTTACCTGTTTATGTGTCAGATTAATGTCCTGCAAAATGCGATCGAAGTGGAACTCTTGGACTGGAAGCTTCCTATAAACAATATTCCAAAATGATATAATTTCATTACTATTACAGGTAACTGAAAACAGTGTAAAAATTAAACAAAATGTTTCAAGAAGCCTGATTAGCCATTATTATTTGATCACAATTGCATGAGTCTCGCTGACTTGAGTTTAAAGCAAGTCGCAAGTCATTTCATAAGTCATTTCTAGCAAATCCCCAGTTTTCAAATGTGGTCAAGTAAAGTACAGTTACAAGGTTATGTAGTCTAGAGCCATAGTCTAGACCCGTCCCAACCAGTTGACATTGTCGATAATGTAAATTCAGTGGTACCGCTACTTACAAACGCTTCAACATATGAATTTTTAAGCTTAGATTTACAGGTAAACAATATTACTATGGATCGGCGGAGATCTGCAAAGAAAAGGCATTGACAATGGGCACGAAAGGCTCATACACCCTTCCACACCAGAAAAGACAGTTTTCTTCTGAAAAAGGATTATAATTGTGGCAGCGGCAGTGCTGCCTTCTGGGTAAAAGGCACGCCCCTCCTGGTTTGATTCAGGCAATTGCTGCATTATTTAAATTTGACGTTCCTGTGTCATCCATTCATGAGTTCTTTGAGCAAATAGATTACCAAAACACGCACAATAACAACCTCGCCCAAGAAAGGGGAAGCGGCAGGGGAATTGACGTAAAATGCAGGCTCCAGCAACCCGTATCCGTTTAACCGGGGCTCCAGAAATGCATGCATCTTTTTGATCGCTCTTATGCACCTTATTCATAAAAATTGATTAAAATCATATTTAATTAAAATGATGATTTTAAACTATTACAGAGGAAAATTTACAAAAACCAGAAAACTAATAGAGCAACATTACTTTGCTTCGCTGGCGGTGAGGTGTCTTAACAGGACGTTTGTACCAAAGGTCAGTGCATCCATGTCCTCTGTTGCTGTGGCAAAGACCTTTCCTGCTTTGACCAGAGCAGCACAGCTCGCCTCAGCCTCACACGGCGCCTGCAACCACATGTACTTTTTTAAGCACTCACACCGACAATTTTAAGGGAAATCCTCATTAAAACCTAAAATTCACAAATACATTTTACAATATCGGAAAATTAAAATTTTCAATTTGGCCTCTCAACCACCTACCTGTCTTGGATACCTGCTACCGAATGGGATCCATGTTAACAAATTCACTAGCAGGAGTTCAAAAGGGGGCCCTAGAAATACCCTCAAATCCTTGCTTTCGTTATGATTCACTTTGATTTTCTTGTGCATCCTGTCCAATTGTAATGGAGATCCTGATACTATTTTTTGTTGGTGCAAAAAAGGGTCAAGAAAAAAATATGTATGTGTATACAGTCATACCTCTATCTACGAATGCTTCTAGGAATGAAATTTTCTCTTTTCCGAAACCTTTTTATATGCAAATGAGTGCCCCGAGATAAGAAATTTATCCAAGTCACGAAATCCCCCAAAAAGTGAAGAAATGTTCTTATCCTATTATTTTATTTTGAAAATATTTTTGCGGATGCATTGATTCTCACTTTAGTACACCGCTACACTCTTCTGGCCTCTCATTGGCTGTCTCACAAAAAACACTCCATGTTTCAAAATTATCCTATGTACTTTTGAGCCCCGCTCATCGTCATGGACTACTGTTTTATGTTGAGTTTTTTTTGTGGATAAAGCAGCTGCTTCTGTCTTTGTCATCATGCCTCCCAAGAAAATTACCAGTGCGAATTAATGGTAGTGGTCAGCGTGGAGAACAATGACGAGTTGGTCAAAGGGCATGAAAACAAATGCTCTCGAGTTAATAAAACACTTAACAATAGGGGGTAATAAAATGAGTAGACAGATAAGGAAGATGCAGTGAGTATTGAAACAGCAAAAACCAATTAAATGCTCGATAAATTTTACCAACTTTCTGTCTTCGTAGAAAAAAAAATGTATCCAGAAAGTGTTCACGAGTCATGCGACCGCCCACTTTGACGTTTGTCTGTTGCATTGTCTTCCAAAACGTCGGTCAACCAGCACAGCAAAAAAGCAAGTGAAATCCAAACAGGTAAGAACTAGTAGTAACTAATAAAATTGGTGAAAAATTAAATACCAAAGATTAATTGTTCTTGATTAATGTTTTTAATTTTGTTGTCTGATTTCTTAACGTTATGTTTGCGTGTTCATGTATTCGTGTGGTTGTCGTTTCTTCTTAGGGTTTTTGGTGGATGTGCGTGTTTGCTTTATGCCTAGTTTATCGGACCCTCTGGGCTTCCCTAGCTCCGGGCTGCTGGAGTTGGACTCAATTGCAGGGAAGCAGGCAAGGACGAGGGAAGTAGCATATTAGTCGCATATAAGCCGCGAACGCATATAAAACGGACCCTTAAAATTGTTTAATTTCACAATTTCTCATGTAAAAGCCGCCCCCTGATTCAAAATGTTCAACTCCATATTCATTTTAATAGGGAGAACAAATGTATTACTTACTAATCTTAAGAAAAATCATCACGGGTGGTATTTCTGATACTATATGAATCAAAAGAACATTAGCAGGGTCAATATCATAAGGAAGTTAATATGCCTGTCTTTGTAAATTCAAAATGTAAAATTATTTAATTTGAATAAGTCCATCTTGGTGAGAACCTAAAGCTTTCTACGGTATGTTAAAAACATTGTGGCCACCCCATCGCTTTGTCAAAATATATCAATTATTTCGATGGTTCATATTACTGCAATAGATGCCACTCTCAAACAAGAAATACAATGAAAAAAACAGTATTATTTCAAAATCAAGAATACTCACGTCTGGCCAGTCAGAGCACATTTAACTAGGATAGACGGCAGCGCCCTAGGTAAGATGGCTGTGCCCTGGGCGACCTGAGACGGGCACAAGTGAGCTATTTTCTTGAATTTCATACATAGATGTCAAATTTAATATTGTTCAGCGTTTTATGTTCATCTTTTCTCGATTTTGAAATAAATGACCGTATCGGCTGCACTGTCTTCCGTCATGGCGTCATGACTTTATGGTGTTAAGGCGTTGTTATGGTGCATATAAGCCGTGCCCTCGATTCAGAACATGGCAAGCAGGCATCCTAATTTAAAGTCCATCAAGCGACTTCAACACTCCCATCATTCCCGTGAAGAAAGCAGAGACGAGAGCGTGGAGATTGGTCCAGGACCTAAGACGGGTCAATGCAGCAGTATAATCCAGAGCACCGTGTACCAGATCCACACATGCTGTTGAACGAGTTAAAACCACACCAGAAATTATTTACCGTGATTGAACTAAGCAATGCATTTTTTCTCTGTTCCATTACACAAAACAGCCCAAGACTGTTTTGGTTTCACATTCGAGGGAACCAAGTATGCATACACAAGGCTGCCACGAGCAGTGTGCGCAGCAGCATTAGCCGTACAGATGACAGATGAACTTGTACTGTTCCATCCACTCACACCCCAAGTCCCCCATGAAGTGGATCGACAGATGACACAAACAAAAATGTTGTTCCTGTCACCAGCAAGACATAACAGCCACATTGTTATAAGAACCCCATCTCACTGTAAGGCGATGCAATACTTTGAATCCAGGAACACACGAGTAGCTTACAGTGACATACAGTACCACCGCATTCATTGGATTGGCATGGATAGCCGCGCGCACAGGTGCATCGGCTTTATGCTCTCCAGTTTGGTGTCGTTCGTTATTCTACAGTCGCCAGGATTTACTCTCGGAAGGTGAAACGATAGATCCCTCACAACAGATTGCCAACGGACCAACGATGTCCAGTGGACATCTCGAGACCTCCGGGATCTCCCTGGATAGTCAGCCCACCCAGAGTACATCGGAGGCGGCGAAGAGAGAGAAAGCAAAAGCGCGGATGCCAGGAGGGCCGAGGTGCTAAGCTAAAACAGCAACCACACCGAGCACCGCTTCCGAGTATCCTTTTGACCAACGCCAGATCCATCACCCACAAAATGGATGAGTTGGAACTTCAGATTGTTACCAACAGGTTTTGGTAGGAACTGCAACATTGTTCTCATCCGGGAAATGTGACTACACCCGCAAATCCCCGAAGCAGCGGTATCGCTAGCTAACCGAACACTTTTGAAACAATCGTTCAAAATAATTAACAGGCAAACACAAAGGAGGGGGACTTCCCGTGTTTATACTCAACGAATGGTGTTGCAACAGTAGGATAAACACTGCTCCGCGGATTTACAGCTATTGGCAATACAGTGCAGGCCCTTCTATTTACCTAGGGAGCTAACGGTCGTCATAGTAACGGTAATCTGCATACCTCCGGATGCGAACATTAACACGGCACTTAACCTCCCGCTAACGGCTGTAAACAAACAGCAGCTTGACCACCCCTATGGAATCTTTATTGTCGCTGGTGACCTCAACAAAGCATGTTTAAAGACATCTGCCTAAGTTTATTCAGTACGTAAAGTGTCACACTATCTAACATGCTTATAAAGCCACTTCCCTCCCTCACCTGGCTGGATCAGATCATCTCTGCCTATCCCTCACCCCCGCATACACTCCACTCCGGAGGCTAACAAGGCCACAAATAAAGATAATAAAAACTTGGCCCGAGGACGCCCTTTTAAAGCTGCAGGACTGTTTTTCCCGCACCAACTGGGAACTTTTCGAACACGACAACCTCCAGGACTCCACGGACACTACTTTCCTACATCAAAAACTGCACGGACAACGTCACTGTTAATACACGGATACGGGTTTTCCTAACCAAAACCCTGGATGACCAAGGAGACACAGGCACTCATTAAATTCTGTAACACCGCCTTCACATCAGGGGACAAGGTACAATCCAGCACTGCCAGAGCAAAGCTGAAGAGGGGCATTAAAAAGGCCAAGGCAGCATATAGGAAGAGAATTGAGGAGCACTTCACAGTAAATAACCCAAAGAAGATGTGGCAGGGAATATGATATATTACCAATTACAATAACAATAATATGTCTGTTAACGCAGATGCCTCACTAGCGGAGGAACTGAACCATTTCTTTGCCCGCTTTGAGACCAACAAATCAGTCTCAACACCCCCACCCAAATGTCATGGATTCTGTTCATGTGGCCTTAGTATTGCATCCCTGCTTTTTGCAGATGTGGTTCTGTTGGCTTCTTCATGCCGTGATCTCCAACTCTCACAGGAACAATTCGCAACAGAGTGTGAAGCGGTCGTGATGAGAAACAGCACCTCCAAATCTGAGACCATAGTCATCAATCAGAAAAAGGTGACGTGTCCTCTCCGCGTCAGGATCAGGTCCTTTCCCAGGTGGAGGAGTTTAAGTACCATGAGGTATTGTTCACAAGTAAAGGAAGAGGAGAACAGGCGGATCATTGCAACATCTAAAGTGGTGCGTACTCTGCACCGGCTTGTCGTGGTAAAGAAGGAGCTCTCCATTTACCGGTTGATCTACATTCCTATCCTCATCTATGGTCACAAGCTGTGGGTCAATGACGAAAGAACGAAATCCCAATATACAATCGGCTGAAATGAGTTTCCACCGCAGGATGTCCAGACTCTCGAGATATAAGGTCAGAGGCTTGATTATCCGGGAGGTCCCGGAGTATAGCCGCTGCTTCTACAGGATCGAGAGGAGCCAGTTGGCTTGGGCATCTGATCAGGATACCCCCTTGATGCCTCCCTCACGAGGCATACCACCCTGGTCACAACATCTTCCAGCTGCTACCCTCTGGCAGACACTACAGGTCTCAGAAAGCACAGACAAAAAGACTCAAGGACAGTTTTTTTCCCACAGCCATCAGGACTCGCATTAGCACGACACACAATCCCTTCGGTGCAATAACTTTGGGGTGTGCAATAACAATGTGCAATATCTTAAATTGTGCAATATTTCAGAATTTACCTTGCCATGACATGACTTTTTATATTTTTATATTACTTATTTATGTTTTTTTGTAGGAAAACGCACTTTGTGGAGTAGGACCACCAATGTTGTTATACACAGCTGTGTATGATGACAATGAAGGCTTAGGATTTGATTTGAGGTGTTCCAGGCACGTCCCACCAGTAGGAGGCCACCCACGGACATGCTGGGGAGAGGGAAGTCTGGGCCTCCCTGCGGAAGCTGCTGCCCCCACGTCCCGTCTTTGGATAAAGCGGGAGAAGATGAGAAATGAGCGATGTACTGAAGCTGCAAAGAGGTGAGGGATGACATTACACATTGCTACAATAAAGCACAATCAATCTCAGTTTTTGCTCCTGCTGCCTTTTTCAAAACATACGCAACATTAGGGTAGTGCCAGCATGAAACATACCCTAGCATGCACGCTAGTATATGTCTTGCAGGCAATACCATATTGTTGCACCAATTGAGCCGCAGGGCCCTTTGTAAGGGGAAAATACAGAAATTTCACCTGCAACTGAGACAGCGCCCGCTAAGTCGGTGAGTCCTATAGGCATTCAACCAAGTCAGAAAATGTCTTTACTAATACAATTTTACATGTATAAAATGCATTTGGATTTCAAATCTGGTTCTCTTTAACCGTTAAAGAACGCACTTTTTCCCCACAGTTTGGGTTATATCAACTATACAACCTGAATTGATGACCATGTCTAACTTTCTGGTGCTGTGCTAGCACATTGACACAATGATAGGAAAGTCACACGGCAACAAGAGATAAGAAACCTTCATGAATAAATTAGTAGCAGAAAGCAAATATCTGCATCTTATTTGGGGTGTCACATCACTTTAGATTTTTTTTTGTGGTGGCGGCGGCGGGAAAAGACAACTTAATAAAGAAAGATTTATTAAAATCTATTACAATTATTTAACTGTCATTATTTTGGATTTGTGTCCAAGATGTGGTTTGATCTAATTTTAAAGTCACTTGCTCTTACTAATAGTAAAAGAAGTTAATTAGTGTAAAAAAAAGCCTCTTACAAACCTGAATATAAGGCACTCCCATTAGAGTCAGCAGTTTCTTGCATTCATCATTGTGTTGCCTGGTGACTTTAACCAGTCGCTTTGAGAGTTTGTCAATGTCTTCTTGCTTCCCTAAGTCGAGAAACAACAAACACAACAATTCAACAGGATAACACAATACGTTCAAAGGAGTCAGTCGGTCATTGGAATACTCTACCCAGTTCCTGGGCTTGTGCAAGCATTTTCTCAGCTTCTGCTCTTCTTTCACCTCTCTTTTCCAACTAAGATGAAATGAAACATGGATCAAGATCATTGTTTTCTGTAACTTCTATTTCATTGCGTTCACTAACAACCAAGACACGTGGATGGGGAAAGGAGTCATTGATCAGTGGATAATCCAGTGAAGAGGTAGGAACGAACTTTTTATGTAACAAAAACAAAAAGGGGCACACTAACCTCTCCCGACTTGAGCTGTGGGGGTTTGCCATCAAATACGTAAACAGGTTTAATTCCATTCTCGAGCATGCGAATCGTCCTGTAGAACATTCCCATGAGGTGGCTGTGAATGAGAAAGAGCTTAAAAAGGTAGGAAAAAAATGATGCCCGTGGTTCTTAATAGGGGGGACTAGGGGTTTTGGAAGACTCAAGGACTTTGATGGTTTTGTGTGTGATGACGGGAATACATTGTAAAATGGCTAAATGAAGTACAACCGAACTCAGTTTTGCTTTCATTGCCTTTTTAAAAACGGGTTTTTAGCGTGTTGGTGTAGCGTGCATTTGGTGCATGTAACATCAAATTAGTGTTTGCCGTACTCCTGGGTGATGATTTTTCTTAAGATTTTTCCCTTCCAAGTAACACATTTGTACACCCATTAAAACCATGAATATGGAAGTGAAAATTGAAAATCCTCATTTGCCACACCCCGGTTGCAACCCATAAAGCAGCGGTATCAAACTATTCCACAAGGGTCGCAGTAGGTGCAGGCTTTTGTTCCACTAGATCCAGCATAGACAGTTTAACCAATTAGGTTTCTTCTGAAAACAGCAGCACCTGAAGGCAATCAACTGATTAGAGTTTTAAGACACCAGATTGGTGAAAATGTATCTACTTCATCCGTTGGAATGAAAACTTGCACCAACTGCAGGAAATGTTTGGAAACCCATGCCATGAAGAATTTCCCAAGTGATAGAAATAAATAAGACAAATTGTGGCATGCAACCTTAAAATTGATTAGTTTTATTTCCTAGCTGTATGAAAAAACTATACCTAGTCGTCTCTCCGTCCTCATTCTGCAGCACGTTGCCATCCTGTCTCACAGCAATCAGGAACTGGTAAATGCACATAGAGGCATCAATAGCAATTTTTCGGCCTGGAAAAGGCAAAAGGACAACTGGTAAATGCACATGGAAGCATAAAATGCAAATGTTCGGCCTGGTTGCGTGGCGTTTTGTTATGAATTGTTGATGACGATATAACAGCGAGGAGAATCGAAGGCTTGGGAGTGATGCATGTCGTGAGTTACCATGGATTGTGGATGACGGGGCTCAAGTGTCGGCCAGCACCGTTCGAGCTTTCGACAAAGTTCCAAGAATACACAACTCCGACTGACATTGAAGCCTGGCATATTAAATGCTGAATTCTTTATATCAGAGTGCATTATCAAACTTTGTTTTGCCCGTGCTGTCTCTATAAAACACTTTAGTGCCTAGCTTGACATACGCTAGCAGCTAGCATATTATACGCTAGCGGATAGCACAACATACGACAGCAGCTAGCATAACATAGGTACGATAGTGGCTAGCATAGCATACGTTAGCCTAGTGTCTTGCTAGCGCCTTATCGGTCGAAGCCTCCAGTGTATTGACAAAAAACTAAATATTCCCGCAAATGAGTATGCACCCTATCACGGTGTGTTTTAAAGGTGTGGAAAAAACGGTACACTAAAAATGTCTTCTGTTTATATCATCACTCAAGTCTTATATACGTTGTACATTCCACACTTATCTTGAGACATAATTCTTTCTTTGCAAGTGGTCGTGCGTTACCCTATTGTGAGGACATTTGTGTGCATCCTTTTCGGAATATTTTGAAGGGAATACGTAGTACAACAGCAAACAGCTGTGGCAAACAACTAACCCCACCAGAACAAAGGTAAAAAAAAGATTAAAACAAAATTTGAATTCAGTTTTGTGTAAAATTACATTAAATGTATGTTTGAGTGTCTGTATATATTAATCAAAAGTTAATTTAAATTTGTTTGTTCCGTTTACCAGTGTGTTGTCGTGGAAAGAAAAGACATTTGTACTCCCTATTAAAACCAAGAATATGGAGGATTAAGTTGTGAATCAGTGGGCGGTTTATATCCGAGAAATTGTAAAATTGAACAATTTTAAGGCTGCGGCTCATATGCGAGTGAATACAGTGCTTTGCACAAAAGACAAATGGATGAATGAATGTACAGTAGTACCTCGACATACGAGCACCGCAACATATGAGCATTTCAAGATACGAGTTAAATTTTGAGCAAATAATTATCTTGAGATACAAGAAAGCCAGGTGGCCAAGACATTTGAGGCTGTTTATCATTCAAGCACACTATCTTTTTTGCCGCATCTCTTTCGTGTATAACAGATATGTATGAACACTGGGCGGAGCGTTGCATTTTTTTTCCTTCACTCAGTGCAAATGCCGGAGCGATCGCTAATACGAGGAGTATATATTATTTCTCGTTGGCTGCTCATAAGAACATCAGTGGCACTGGCTCTCTCCGCCGCAACTCCTCATGTAATGTCTGTGGTCGCAACTCCCTCTTTGTAATGTCTCTGCGGGCGCTGGGCGCAGCATTGCATTTTTTCGGTGTCCGAAATTTTTGTTTTATCAAACACATTTTAGTAATATTAAACTACGAGCTCAGTCCCGGAACGAATTAAGCTCGTATCTCGAGGTACGACTGTACTTTTTTAGTGTCGAAAGGACATGTTATAGTTTTTTTCTGTGCAATAATAATTTTCTACCTTGCATGTTATTGGAATTTAAATACAGCAGGTGTTTGGATATCTCCAGGTGGTAAGATTTTGAGTATAAAATTGTCTGACCAAATTCAGATGAATTTAATGTGCTTCGAACATTCCCTCCCTGGGTATGTCCCGTTCAATTAACAACAGTTGATTATGAGTACAGGACAGAAAACTAAACACTACGAGAAGGTGGGAATGGCTAAGACTGTCATATCCTGATAAAGAGAACTGGCCATTGAAGCTTCAATAAGGTTTTGTCTAAGATGCATTACTTCTCCCAAAATCTTTCAGGGCAAAAATAAAGACACTAACAATATCCAATGTCTCTCAAACAGGCCTTTGTTAGTTACATGATAACAAATTGCATCCCTTACCAAAGTAATTCTTGTACTCTTGCTCTTTTATTGCACTCGGAGCGTGGTCAGCAATGAGTTTCCCAAGGCCGTGTATCCCCATTGTGGTTGTATGGAGTGCAAATTGGGAATCCAAATCTCCTAGAAATGTAGGTTAAAAACAATAACGATTGCAATGTTGGTGTACTCTGGATGTTCTGGAATTTGAAGCGAGCGAGCGGCACTAACATTAACTGTTCGCACGCCAAAAGTTCACCATATACTACCTCTGTCGAATACACAAAGATGAGATACTTGCAGGGATACCTAGTTTACTTCAATAATTAGATATAGTAAGGAAAATTCATTCGTGTTCGTTGGGTTGATTTGTAAAAGTACCCAGCAAAACAACTGGCATAAAATTTGATTATCTATCACTACTTACGATGGATGTTACGATGTATACGTGTGCTAACAGGAGGAGCGTCGATTTGGCGGGAAATGAACGAGCAGGCATGAATAGTTTATCTATCGAACGTAGCACTGATAAAACCAGAGATAAATATATTTGAGATTAGATGTCTCAACAGTCAGCGGCATAACTAACTGGCGTCCATCCTATGTCAGTGCGTTTTCTGTGCATGTAAGGTCTGACGAAAGATGACGGAGAATTACGCAGCTGACCCCACCTGTATACATCTAGTCCTCGGTAATATGCTATCTATGCAAAGGTCCCTATCGATGTGTTCATGTGCTTTAAAATCACTTATCATGGCAAACATGGATGTGATTGGCCAGATGCGCAACAAGGAAATCCGGCCAACAATTTATTGTTGTTGCCATAAGGTTGACACCTCACACACGATTTAGACGAATAGGGGGTGGGGTGGGTGGCCGTAGGATTTAGCTACAATACATTGGTAACTTTTACATTTGTCGACAGTGGTACAGTAATTGATCTTGCTCATAAATGAGTATAGTTCAAGGAAAGCGTTTTTTTCTCCCCTGGCCCCGGATAAATGAAGTGAGCTTCCTTTTAAATTTCGAGGTGACGTGGAGTCATACGTCTCAAGTCCTAGCTTTAGTTTTTCGTCTGCTTCTGGTACTTGCGTATTTTGTTACGGTAATGGCTGGTTCGCGTGCTTAACACTTGAACCCACCTTCGTTGTGAATTCCGCTAAATGTTTCAATTTCGGCGTCGAGGTGTTTCGTCGTCCCCGAAGTTCTAGGATTCTGAGAGAATCAGGTTTGTTGGCACAAGAACACATCACTTACCCTAGAGCAAGCAAATGAAATGGTGAAACAAATGAAATGCTGAAAAATGTCAAAACGACAACGAAAGTGATTCCATTGCATTTTCTTTACATTTTTATTTTAAGTAGTCCTAGGAACAATATGTGCGATTTTCGTTTCAGTCATCCATTAAATTCCTATATACAAGCAGGGGGGCACATTCACCGGTCCCACTTGCTTGTTTAGAACTAAAAGACAATGACAGTCGAACCTTGTGATACGACCGCCTCGCCATACGACATTCTTGTCTTACGACGAAAATTTCGATCGAATAATTCGCCCGAGATACGATCAAAATTTCGTGATGCGACCAAGCCAAGTGGCCATAGAATTGTCTTTTTTGCATCTTTTTCATGTATAAAATATTTCTATGAGCACTGGGCAGACCTTGAATTTCCCCACCCGCCAGCTCAATGTTCTCCCCAGGCCTGCGTGGGTTTTCTCCAGGTAATCCGGTATCCTTCCACATTCCAAAAACATGCATGGTAGGCCGATTGGACACTTTAAATTGTCCCTAAGTATGAGTGTAAGCGTGAATGGTTGTCCATCGATTCAGGGTTTCCCCTGCCTCTGGCCCGAAGTCAGCTAAGATAAATGGCATATATGCGAGAAAATACGGGAACTGTCAATTTCAACCAATTGTTCCCTTATTAATAATTGCAAATCCACCTATCACGCGATAAAAATCATACTAATGCAATGCAACACACATACACATACATCACACTTAAAAGTCTAAAATTTTCTCCAATGTGGGCGGGGCGCCCAATAAGTATGCACGGAATTCAAGATTCGGTAGATGTTGCTGAATGACGCAGACAGCTTGACTGTCTGGGTACATTACTTTCTGAGGCGTGCAATATTTACATCTTGGAAAAAATGCGTACGGGTCAAAGAGGAACGAGCGCGCGCATATCATGCTTAAAGCATGGCAATATCAGCAGTCGGCAATGACATTTTTATCTGGTACCAGTGACCGAGACGATCCGGATTAGAGCCAAAATGGGTAACACAAGATAGGTTTTTACCAAAAATGTACTTAAAAAAATCACACTTTGAAATGATGAAGAACTTGGAAAATACGGGAAAAACATAAGTTGCCAGGTATGCAAATGTGAAAAAGAAAATCCCAAAATTGTAATGTTAAATAAAATTTAAAAAAACATTTTTATTAGCACAGATACAAATATCTGTGTATGCTGAAAATGCTGCATAGAAAACTAATGGCTAATTTTTCATGTTTACCAGGCGTTATGTGCTTTGAAATGGGACACCTGCCAAGCAGCCGCCAGAGAACAACGAGCATACCTTCCATTTTGGTCCTGTGCTTTTTCTCAGTTTTGACACTTGGCTATAAAATGGGAGACAACGTGACCATGTATGTCAACAAAGTGGGTCCTTATCATAACCCCCAGGAGACATATCACTTCTACACCTTGCCTGTTTGCAGACCGGACAAGGTCAGTGTGTTGTCACTCTTTTGGTACTCGCTGGGTGCTGGGGTGAAGTGCTGTGTGATAACACAGACCGATATACAGTGAGTTCAATAAGTATTTGAACACCCTGCTATAATGCAAGTTCTCCTACTTAGAAATAATTGACCTGAATTGTGTATGTCCACTGTGTTAGGAATTGGTTTTGTTCTGTTTTTTTTCCCCGTGTGACCTATCCATGTCATTGCCCATTGAGTTCACCTGTCATCGCCCTGGCCCTGGTGTATCTCCTGCCTGCTTCCTCTTGTGTGCCCCTGGTCTTTCTGATTGTCTCATCAACCCACCTCTGTCTGTTTAAACCCCGTGTGTTTGTGAGTCCTTGTCGGACCATCTGCGTTTGTTATGCCCTTGTCCTGTGATCTTTGTTTCCCCATGTCCATCCTGTCAGATTTAATTTTCTTATTTGATTTCAAAGTCTTATTTTTTGATAATGTTGCCAGAGTATTATAAGGACGGGGCTGTTTTCTACTGCTTATTATGTTTCCCAATTGTCAAAGCCAGCTCCTTGCCCCTGTTATCAGGCTTCTGGCGACCAATCCTGCTTTCAGGGCGAGGTGGTGGGTGGCATATCAGCCTTCCAGGCTTGGGTGGCCTGGGACCAATCATGCTTTCAGGAGACCGTTCAGTGCGAGGCTACCCGCTGAATCGCCGTTGTCCCTCCAGAGACCATGCTAGAGGCCGAGATAATCTAGAAGGAAAAATCCAGAAATTGCAAACAATGTATTTTCAATGATTCGATCACTTGCATGGTCTCATTTCAAGTAGGGGTCAAAATTGAAAAGGCTGACAGTCACACCTTGACATATGAATGCCCGACATACGAGCAATTTTAAATACGAGTAAAATTTCGAGCAAATGTTTACTTTGAGATACGAGACAAGTTTTGATATACGAGCATACAGGCGACGCGAGAGGCTGCTGTCTTTCTCGCCGCAACACCCACGTGTAAATGACTCTAGCACTGGACGGAGCATTGCATTTTTCATAGTACGTGTCACAGCCCTGCATCTTTGTCATATAGACTTTTTATGTCACGCCATCTTGTCCTAATTAAACTGTTGATGCACAAAGGGGTGTTGTAGATTTGACAGCGGTAAGGGTCGAAGATTGACCGGGGTCTTACGTAGAGTAACTCTGTCTGCTGCAGAAGCGTCAAAATTTTACTCATCTGTCTTGGTGAACCTACTTGTGTTCGACCTTGTTGAATGTTCATCGTGGACTGGACAATTTGTGTGCATAATTTTCATAATATTTGGAAGGGAAGGGAAAAGCAAACAACCCTTGATAGGTTCCTTTTAAATTCTGCGGGTGAAAGTCATGTTGGAGGTGGTGCAAATAGAACCAAGAGAAGCAAGGTATACAATTTTAAACCACAATTAGAATTAAGTTTATTGTAAAGTTAGATTAAACTTATTTTTGAGTGTCTGTATCGTGATCCAAGTTAATTTAAATTTGTTATGTTACGAGCGCGTTGCCGTGCGGAAAGTCTCTCTCTCGCTCTCTCTCTTGCTCTCTTTCTCTCTGTCCCGCCCTCTCCCTTCCCCGAAATCCATCTAATTTAGTCCTATTAAACCACGACTAGTTTTTTGTTACTCTATTAATAGATTGCGAATTAGAACACACAAGCAGGGGGAACCTGCTTGTTTTGAACCAAAAGACAGTTGTTGGGCTATAAAAACAATATTATTTTGAAAAATTGGTTAGTTGAGAGTGGAAAATTTCAGTTACACACATAATTACAGCAAACGTGTATACAATTATGAACAGGTATACAGAAGCAGGAGTATGCCTTTCAGGAAAAAGTAAGGAAGACTGCCTGTCAATTTCAAAACAAAGGTAGACTAATTTTATCTATTTCAGCAATGTTTGGGTGTCAACTGCAGTGTGCACTAAAGAAGGTATGGAGTTTTCGTATCGGCGGTGTAATGCTTAAAACTACCACAAGAGGGCAGCAAGTTAACATTCAAACATACACATCAATAATCCTTGCAAATGCTCAAAGATTAAGTTTACACATTTGGAGAAGGTAAATAAATTGAATCTGACACATGTCTGGCCACCATTAAAAATGTCAATTCTTTACAATGCACGGTCTGGACAAACGTAGCATAAGAATGTTAATGTAAAACATCTTCCCATCCATAAATCACGCTTTATCTATACTATAAGTGATTGAGAGCGAGAGATTACCTTGTTGATCACTTTCAACAGTAAACTCTGCTCTGCCGGGAGCGAGCAAACGCATGTACACACCCGCCAATAGATCTGCTGGGAGCGAGCGATATTTTGATAATAATGCACTTTTACATTGTACCTTCAATGCGATTACAAATTCACTGTTTCTCTCATGATGATAATTTTGAGAGTGAGAGATTACCTGATTGCTCGCTTTCAACAGTAAACTCTGTCTCGCTCCCTCTCTCTCCCTAAGAGGGACCGAACCTGGCGACCAAAAGGAGGCCAAAAGACTGGGCGACCAAAAGACCGGGCAACCAAAAGACCGGGCAACCAAAAGACTGGGCGACCAAAAGACCGGGCGACCGAAAGACCGGGCGACCGAAAGACCGGGCGACCGAAAGACCGGGCGACCGAAAGACCGGGCGACCGAAAGACCGGGCGACCAAAAGACCGGGCGACCGAAAGACCGGGCGACCGAAAGACCGGGCGACCGAAAGACCGGGCGACCGAAAGACCGGGCGACCGAAAGACCGGGCAACCAAACAAACGTCCGGCGACCGAAAGACAGGGGACCAAATGCCCGGTGACCAAACGTCCAGTCACGTAAAAACAATCCTTGGATGGGTGCGTGTGTGTGTGAACCTGTAAACGCTGCCGGAAATTCTTCCGAAAATGCCTTTTGCAAATGACGTGATAAGACGTCCTACCTTACTACCAATGGACATCATTTAAAAATGATTCACACATCAACTCTGCTTTAAGCAAATGCAAGTAGGGAGCCCTGTTTTGTTTCTGGCCACCATAAAAAAAATTCATTTTCAATAACACATTCAAGCGAGCAAACACATGTACACACCCGCCAATAGATCTGCCGGGAGCGAGCGATATTTTGATAATAATGCACCTTTACATTGTACTGTCAATGCAATCACAAATTCACTCTTTCTCTCATGATGATTATTTTGAGAGTGAGAGATTACCTGGTTGCTCGCTTTCAACAGTAAACTCTGTCAACTCTCTACGGTGCATGGTTTGGACAAATGTAGCGAGAGAATCTTAACATACACACACACACCCATAAATCACGCTTAATAAGGATTTTAGAAAAGATTGAGATTCCACACTAAGAGAAAGTGAAGAAATTCAATCTCCCATTAGGATTCAACAGCCGTTTCTGGCCACCATAATTTTTTTTACAGAGGAAAATGAAATAACAATGTAAAACCCAAGCCTAACGGAGAGAAATCCCAATATTAAGGGATTAAAGTCGAACTATTACGAATTTAAGATTGAAATATGAAATCATAGATTGTACTATGACAGGGGTGGCCAACCCGCGGCTCCCGAGCCGCATGCGGCTCTTTGCCCGGTTTCATGCGGCTCTTGAGTCCATATCAAAGTTTGTATTTGTGTTTTATTTTTATTTGCGTGTGCGCTTCGCTTGAGTTCAATACGGTATTTTCGTCCAATGCGCATGTGCTTGGGATGAAAATACCTCAAAGTTTCCCAGTAGGAGCAAGGTCATTTGAGTAGTAAACGTTTTTAACAGAGTGGGAGAGCTCCCGTGAACCAGAAGCGACAATGAACGGCGTCGCGCACACAAAAAGTATCCCAAAGATCGAGCGTCGGCTGAAAAAGCCACACCCCCTGCGAGGCAGACCAAGTCAAGAGTGCTCAGCCAGGAGCAGCCAATAGGAGAGCGAGGTGTACACCCACGTGGTGGGCGCTAGTTAAAAGCCATTCATAATAAATGACAGCTCACAAGGAGCGAATGTTGCGCAAAAATAGGCTCTGATTTTATGACAGAAGTCCCACTAAGTAACATGCATAGTAAAAGAAAAACGCTATTGTAAATTATTATATTTTTGTTTGTGGACTTGGTTGAACTGAGAGTTTGTCTGTGTGAGACAGTGCACACAATGTTCATTGTTGATAATGACTGGCCTGTGCTGTTAGTACTGTGGGAGTCAATTTATGTCATTACTATGCTGGTGTGTGACATTTACAATAAATCTGGCTGAGCAAAGGAATGTGGCTCTTTGCGGTAACACAGTAAAAAATGTGGCTCTTTGCGGTAACACAGTAAAAAATGTGGCTCTTTGCGGTAACACAGTAAAAAATGTGGCTCTTGGTCTCTGACTGGTTGGCCACCCCTGTACTATGACAAGACCAAGTCGTAATATTATGAGTTTTAAGTCATTTTGTTGCTCATTTTTATGTAAAGTAAACCGGAAGCTCTTTGATTTTCCAGGGTTTAACTTTTGTCGACGTTAACTCTGTGAGCACAAAACAGCTTCTCGTAATGTTTGGTGGTTGAAGCGATATTGGGAGGAAAAAAAAGTCGTACTATTACGAGATTTAAGTCGTTTTCATGTTTTAACAGTACGTGAACTGGAAGTTGTTTGACTTCGGGGCATCAACTTTTGCCAACATAAAGTCTGAGCACATGACATTAGCGTAATATTGGGCGAAAAAGTCGATAATTAAAATAAGGTGTAAAAATGTTGCTTTAATTAACATCAGTCGAACTGAAAGCTGTTCGGGTTCTCGGGACATCAACTTTGATGAATGACGTTAGATCGGGGTGAAAAAAAAAAAGATTTTCGGAATTATTTGAGTAGGATTTTTTGATTATAAAGCTTTTAATGAGACAGACTTGATAATGTCATTATGGGTGACTTAGTTTTAAATGTATGTAAATATTAAATAATAAAAAAATAAAAAAAACATTTAAGAATCATATGAAGACATAAATAATAAATGAACAAGAAATACATTTTAAAAATAATATTAAGAGGATTTTCAGCTGGTGTTAGGCAGACCAAAGCCAAAGTGAGCCAACCAGAGATCGCAAACTCCACCCACAATGGCCGATGGAGGAAAACAAATGGATTTGGTTGCCGATTTGCCCACAAAGCTATTTCCGAGACTGACTTTTCCAAAAAAAAATGGACATCATTAACAAAGGTCGGTCAACTCCAAAGCTAGCAAGCCTGTTACAGCCGGGAAGAGGGTGTGTCCGCCACTTTCAGTTCGCTAACTATGAGAGCTACCAAGCTGTATTTGGAGCGAGCTGCACAAGCAAATATATTGTTTTGTTGATTTGAAGCCATCTTCAAGACCGACTACGCCAGAAATATGACGACTTTCATCATTAGCTTCGATGGTGATAGAAAGGAAGGAAGGAAGAAAGGAGGATGGATATTGTGTACAGTTAAAAAGGATTTTTGATGAGTAAAATATGGATATATTCCTAAATAATATTTCAATTGTGGGCCCGGTTCTGATATCTGAAAAGCTCCAGTCTTTGTATTTAATCACTTAATGCTGCTAGGGAGTGGATTTTACCCCATTTTAGTGCAATTTTTGCCATTTTGCCCTTGACGTCCATTCCTGTCTTTTCCCAGGGAAATCACCCCACTGGCCCGGTTGTAATGTCAAAAAGGTCCAGTATTTTTATTTAATCAATAAATGCTGCTAGGAAGTGGATTTTACCCCATTTTTGTGAATTAATTTATTGATTATTTGTATTCTGTTTTATAGCCATAAAATAGTTTTTGAGGGTTGGATTGATTTGTTGAAGGTGCTGCGAGAAAATGCACGGACCGCCACTGCTAGACACACACAACCACACATACAGTATATTTATACAGTTCTCTCCCGATTTCACCACTTGTTCTTCTATTCGCACAGTAAAGTAAAAAGGAATTTATTAAGAAATATAAAAATTTTATTTAAAAAAAATCTAGAAGGGCTGTAAAACACGTAAAACATAAGATTGGACAGAACTACTGCCGCGTAAACGGCGCCATCATGGGTGTTAGGTTGATTAATAGATATACTTTAATATAATATAAAATAATACAAGGAAGGCATCAGAGCACATAATCCAGCGTTATCTTGCAAGTGACAATCAATCCTGACTCGTCCTTGTCCCCGGCTCAGTCTAAAGGACCGATCAAAACAATTACAAGGTTATCTATCCAATCCAATTGCATAAGCGTTAACCCGAATAAGAAAATTTAAGGTAAAAAAAAAAACAACTGCAACAACATTGCATATCAGGTATTCAAAACAACAATTAAGATCGGAAATCAAAAACAACTGCATAAGAATTTAAACAAGCAAGCTTCCATTCGGGCAAAACAATTCCATATTAGGTGAACCGAGCAACACTATTTTAAAACAATTTCCGAGTATTCTCGGAGGTTGATTGATAGCCATCTGCTGAAATCATAAACAATTTAAGAGTCCTTCACAGATCTTCATTGCGAACTTGCGACTGGGTAAGACGTCGAGGTTTAATCCAAATCAAACTAAGACCAGTACTTGGATCCATCTGAGAAGCTAGTGACTGTGTGAGGGGCCAAGGCTTAATCTAAATCAAATAATCAACAAGCTCGGAGCCAGCTGGCATGGAGAGTGACCTTCGAGATTGTTCGGTAACAAATTAAAGTAAGCGTTTGTCAAGCATGTAATGATTCATATTTCACATATACATTTAATAATTTATATTTCAAGCACATTTATAATAGTACCCAAAATAACTCCAGCAATGGGGAAAGGGCGAAAATAGAAAGTTTGGATTTTATTTTGTGCCTCTGGCCCAAATTGAGCTGGGTTAGGCTCCAGCACCCCCCGCCACCCTAATGAGGATAAAGTGGTTCAGAAAATTAGATGAGATGAGACACTCTGCTAACCTTTTGTTGCTTCAAGCTGCAATACTTCACACATTATATGGAAAGAGCAGAAGTGAGTATGTGCATACGTAGATGTAGCAGTGTGGTCAGATAGGTTGAATTTCCCGCCTATCTGGGTGGGTTTTATTTACAGTGTGATTGTTTTGGAGTTTTGTGTTCTGGTAAACCTGAACTTGGCTCATGTTCTCCATACGCGAGTGTGGATGGTTCCTTGTGTTATTCAGGTTTTAAACGTTAATATTTATTTCTCTGACAGACCAGCGCCGGTGGTTGGGGACCACTGGTTAAGAGAGTAGGTAGTATTAAATATCGTTTAACAAGTTATGCCAATTCAGTGTAACTCTGCCTATGAAAAATCAAAGTTACAATACATCTTTTCGAATTTAATATGTAGAGGTACCATTTTAAAAGAAATAATTTTCTTGCCATTTTATTATGATGAATTTACGTTAGTATTTACTGTTGGGCGGTAAGGAAGTCCTAGGTTTCAGTCTGTACAGGACCGAAAGGCAGACGTGCTTATCACATTAAATTCTTTTTTTCTGCTTATTTTGAAGGCCAATTGGAGGCAACCTACGTTTCTTTACTATCCCTAAATATTTTATAAATTCTTTTGCAGGTGCATCACAAGTCTTTGAGCCTGGGCGAAGTTCTGGATGGCGACCGAATGGCGGAATCATTGTATCAAATTCGTTTCGGAGAGAATGTTGAGAAGAAAACTCTTTGTCACCTTATGCTTTCAGAGAAAGAGGTTTGAAATAACCCTACATTCTCATAGTTACAACACCAATGCTCCTGGCAAACAAAGCGTTTAATCTTGATATGAATTTTGGGTTATTGGTAATTGAATACAAAAGACCTCTTACGATGAGAAAAAACATTGAACGCCGTATTCCCTTGCCTGGACGCGGGTCACTGTGACCCTACTCTGGAGCCAGGTCTAGAGAAGGGCACGATGCCTTAACAAAAATAACACCCAAACATTGCTTAAAAAGGTAATATTCGTCATCCTTTTGAAATTTTCCATTAGTTTTCCTTCATTTTTCCTAAAAGGCATACTACTCCCTCTTCTATGTACCTGCGTGACCGGACGTTTGGTCGTCGCTCTTTTGGTCCCCGTTGGTCGCCCTTAGAGTTAGGGTTGGGGTTAGGGTTAAGTACATTTGACAACCCTAACGCCGACCAAAAGATCGGCGACCAGCGGGGACCAAGAGAGCGGCGACCTGAAGACCGGCGACCAGAAGACCGGCGACCAAAAGACCGGTGACCAAAAGCCCGGCGACCAAAAGCCCGGCGACCAAAAGCCCGGCGACCAAAGGACCGGCGACCAAAGGACCGGCGACCAAAAGCCCGGCGACCAAAAGCCCGGCGACCAAAAGCCCGGCGACCAAAAGCCCGGCGACCAAAAGCCCGGCGACCAAAAGCCCGGCGACCAAAAGCCCGGCGACCAAAAGCCCGGCGACCAAAAGCCCGGCGACCAAAAGCCCGGCGACCAAAAGCCCGGCGACCAAAAGCCCGGCGACCAAAAGCCCGGCGACCAAAAGCCCGGCGACCAAAAGCCCGGCGACCAAAAGCCCGGCGACCAAAAGCCCGGCGACCAAAAGCCCGGCGACCAAAAGCCCGGCGACCAAAAGCCCGGCGACCAAAAGACCGGCGACCAAAAGACCGGCGACCAAAAGACCGGCGACCAAAAGACCGGCGACCAAAAGACCGGCGACCAAAAGACCGGCGACCAAAAGACCGGCGACCAAAAGACCGGCGACCAAAAGACCGGCAACCAAACGTCGTGAAAAAAAGCAAAACTACGCTCAGTGTTCGCAGAGACTTTACAAAGAGATATAGTTGCGACCAGAGATATTACACGAGGAGTTGCGGGGGAGAGAGCCAGTGCCCCTGATGTTCCTATGAGCAGCCAACGAGAAATAATATACTATACAGCTCCTATTAGCGATCGCTTCGGCATTCACGCTGAATGACGGAAAAAAACACAAAAAAGGCAATGCTCTGCCCAGTACTCGTAGATATCTGATATTCACGAAAGAGATGCGGAAAAAAAGACAGTGCGCTTCAATGATGAACAGCTTGTCATGTCTTGTAATATTTTTTAAATATGCAATGTTATGTTTATAATGTTCTCGGTTTGAGTTTATGGACTATCTGTATGTTTTAGGTAGACCAGCTACGTGAAGCTATTGAAGAACTGTATTACTTCGAATTTATGCTGGATGATATTCCAATCTGGGGTTTTGTTGGATACATTGAGGAGAGCGGGTTCCTGCCTCACAGCCACAAGGTAGTCTCTCCTGTATTGCTCTAAGCCATATTTCTCCTTGTAGCCCTTAACCTCATAGTTTAAGGGTTAACCCAGTGCTTCTCAAATTGTGGGGTGGCCCCCCCCCCCCCCCCCCCCCCCCCCCCCCCATCGGGGCAAAACGATACTTGGGAGTTTGCGACTTAAGAAAGATACTTCTTGCCGGACTAGAATAGTGATTGACCGATACAGGTTTTTCGGGACTAATGTCCATTATTAGCAGTTAGAGGAGGCCGATAACCGATATTCCTTTGTAGTAAAAGTGTAAAAAATGGTCATAGGGCCTATGTTGTCTGGGTCTTTGTCCTTCTTGCAGTGACACCCATGTGATACAGGTTCTCGATGAGGGATTAAAATAAAATGGCTCATGCGACCTCCCTTGATGACTAACATGAATTAACCTAGTTTTCCCTTGCCTTGACACGATTAAGTGCGGCACCTCTCCGGAGCCAGGACTGGAAGTGAGGCCTTGTCCGGTACAGTCCTTGAAGGAAATTTCCTATGGACTCGCCATCTGTGGGAGTGGCCTAAGAGGTTGGCTGCATAAGGATTTGGGCAACGGATTTAGTAGGGATGCCCTTTCAAGGGGGATTGTACACACTAACCACTGGAATTTCCCATGGTGAAAGGTGTGGGCATGTATGTGGCGTTTAACTCTGCTTTTGGGTGGGGTGGGTGTTTACTGACTGTTGTTTTTGCTTAGATACCAAACAACAGCGCAGATTACCCACATTTTTTGGAGTCCTTGGAGAGGGTGCTGTATGGTAGAGCTAAGATCGGACCAAAAAATTCCAGCCCGACCCGACAAGGGCCAACGGTATAAGAAACTGACTCCAACCCACCAAATTAACTTGATTTGGATGCCTGAGCCAGAAGCTAATCCAAAATTTCATTTTATTTTTGAGGACTCGGGTCTCCCGACCCAAGTCGGAAGGAGGACTGGCAATTTATGATAACAGAGCCTGTCATTTATAACAAAATCTTAGTTAAACAACACTTTATTAACATTTACATCTTTTAAACATCTTTTATGATAATATATATATTCTTTCGATTTCAACTGTTTAAATATGTGCTCCAGCGTCAAGGTGCCAGCCTGCTTTCGTACAAGAGGAAAGCGCCACAGTCACTACATTCAGCGAAGCAACGCAAGTGTCTCTAGCATATTTAACAATGAATTTGAAGCTTTTCCAAAATTCACACTTAATGGTACCATTGCGTGTTTCTCTGTTCTCCCATTTATTTATCCTTAACGTCTTGCGGCATTCCCGTGACGTGCGCAGGGCATGCACTGGTTCTGTGGCTCCGCCTCCAATTGTAATGATAATACAGTGCCTTCTGTTTTATCAAAATTATTTATTTTATAACAAATAATTCTTAGTTTAGTATCAATTAGTTAGTGCCTGCTAGAAACTTAATTAAATCACACACATAGGTAGCCAAGTGGGTAAATAGGTGGGTGGGTTATTGGTTCGAAGGGAATGTGTACGTGGTTGGGTGAATAGGTAGGTGTGTAGATGACGGGTGTGAAGAAATGACAGTCAATGATCTATTCTACCTCCCTATTTATTAAGAAAGAGATTGAGAATTCTTACAACTTATTTTGATGTTATAGAATGTTCAATTCAAGTTTATTTTTATAGGGTTAAATTTGTGTTGGTGCTTTGTGTCTCTTTGTGTGTGTTTACTACCTATAAAGGACAGCACGAATTGAAGCATAGTAATCGCAACAACATATAAGTCCTCGACTTTATGAGGAACTGCTCATTTATATTAGAGATTGGGGAGCAGAGAGAGGAACAACCCAGGTTGATCTGAGATGAAATAATAAAGTTTGACATTGATTTCTTCTTATTTGCCCGTCCGAATAAAAACAAGAGGCCCATTCCATTATATGTGAAATGTCCAAATATCGACCCCGATAATCGATAGATCACAAATTATAATAATGTGTCACTGCACATTCACTTGGTGAACAGGTGCGCTCTCTGTCAGAGTTTGTTCGGGAGGTGTACTTAGAATTTTATTGAAGAATACTATTTTTTGGTTCGGAAAAATGTTTAAATTTGCTCGGCGGGCGCAACAGACATCAATTGAGGAGCACTGGGTTGACCCCATTGGGTCTATGAGGTTAACAGCTGATACAGATACAAAGGTTCTGCTGCAAAATCCTCACGATACCACTCTGCAACACTGCCTTGCCCACTGCAACAGGTGGGTCTGTGGACTCATTTGGATTTCAACATAGAATACAACGGCGCCTCTGTAATCTTCGCCAACGTCTCAGTGAAGGATGTCAAACCTGTTTCTTTGGAGGGCAGTGCTGGAAGAGCCCTAGGTGGAGTTGGGGTGGGTGGTGTCAGCCTGACAGTGGTTCATACATACAGCGTGCGCTGGTTTGAGTCTCCCCTCACTCATGCCCGCCGAGCTGAGCGCCTGAGAGACTACTCGTTCTTCCCCAAAACACTTGAGATCCACTGGCTGTCCATCATTAACTCACTGGTACTGGTGCTGCTGCTTCTGGGCTTTGTCATCATCATCCTCATGCGGGTTCTGAAAAACGACTTTGCCAGGTTAGTGGCTCGATAAAAATACATTATATTAAAATTCATATTTTGATAAACTAGAAATATTAACAGTTATATAAGCACCACTGCTACTAGAAAATGGAAATGTGACCAAATATATGCTAAGAGTAAGAGGTTTTAAAATTCAGATTGTCAATGTTAAGCATTCTTAAGTAACAATAATTAGACTGTATAGATTAGATTTTTAAGTCCACATCTATTTTTCTGTCTGTCCATTTGTATACAAACCTATTGTTTTCTCCAATTTGTGTCTATATGTATTTATTGAGCCGTCATTTTATGTCTCACACTCATAACTCCACTATGGTCAAGACCAAGGAGCACTCGAAGGACACCAGAGACAAAACTTGTAGACCTGCATCAGGGTGGGAAGACTGAATCTGCAATAGTAAAACGCTTGGTCTAAAGAAATCAACTGTGCGAGCAATTATTAGAAAATGGAAGACAGACAAGACCACTGATGATTTCCCTCGATCTGGGTCTCCATGCAAGATCTCACCCTGTGGCGTCAAAATGTGGTTCGCTAGAGAGCATTTGGATGATCCAGAAGAGGCCTGGGAGAATGTGGCAGGTCTCCAATGCAGCCACATCTCTCTACGGATTTGTCAATGCTTTACTGCTTTACTACATGGGAGTTTGCCCAATTAGTAAACCTGTGTTTTGTCGACTTCAAGATGGAGTTGGACTCCGCCAAGGCTGCCCTATGTCACTGATTCTGTTCACAACTTTCATGGTCAGAATAGCTAGGCACAGCAGAGGCGTTGAGAGTGTCTGCTTTCAGTAACTTCAAAGCCGAGACCTTGTTCCTCAGAGGGAAAAAGGTTGTATCCGCTCTCCAGGTCAGGGATGTGGTCCTTCCACACACGGCGGCACTCGAGTATTTTGGGGTATTGTTCAATAATGAAGGAAGTATGGAGCGGGAGATCGACAGCAAATGGGTTTGGCACCTGTAGTGATCCGGATTCTTCATCTGTCCGTCGCGGTGAAGGAGCCGAGTCAAAAGGTGAATCTCTCGATTTACCACTCGATATACGTTCCTTCCGTCTTTTACGGTTATGAACTGTCAGTCATGACCAAAAGAACAAGATTCCGGCTACAACCAGCCATAATGAGTTACCTCCGCAGAGTCTTCTGGGTATTACTTAGAGACCGGGTAAACTCAGTAATCCAGGAGGGTCTCGGCCAAGGATTCTCCTCAGCATCAAGAAAAGTCCATTGATGTAGCTTTGGCAACTGATCAGAATGCCTTCCTGGTATAGTGTTCTGGCCACGTCCTGCTAGAAGGAGGGTGTGTGCCTGACTCAAGATAGCCTGGGTAGACCACGTCTTCCGGCTTCTCTGCTGAAATTGCTGTCCCAGCGATCCCACCTTGGTCATAAGCAGAAGAAAATGGATGGAATTTTTCTAACACCATTTATAAATGTGATGTGACAATTGCCATTTTCTATATGGAAATGCAAGCAATTTTTCAGACCACCGTTGCACTTAAAGCATGAATTTTGCTCGACTTGCATTAGGATGAATCGTTAATCATCTTTTCACAGTATTTTGATTGTGACACGCTTAATCTCATCTGCAGGTATAATGTAGAGGAGGAGGTGGGTTGTGATGATCTGGACCAAGGAGACAATGGCTGGAAGATCATTCACACTGATGTCTTTCGGTTTCCCCCTCACAAAAGTCTGCTGTGTGCCGTGCTTGGAGTGGGTGCCCAGTTCCTTACCCTTTCCACAGGTACAGCGGTACCTCTTCTGATGAAATATTTAGGTTGCTTAAAGCTTCGATGAGAACAATTTTGTCCTAAAACCTGAAAAAAATCCAAGTTATGAAACGTCAAGTAAAATCAAGCATCTCCAAAACATAAATACACTTTCCTGTATCCGTTTATTTATTATAAAAACAAACTTAATGGTCTTGGTAGAGTTCCTTTCAAATTGGCTCTCTCCCAACACCTGGTTACTGCCCATTGGGTAGAAAAGAGCTGCGTCTCCATGATACCGTCACTGAGATTAGCGCTCTGTAACCGAACATTAGTGGTCTCCATGTGCGTCCAGTGGTGAGTTCCTGGTTCAACTGCCTCGACCCTGATTCGTCACAGATTTATTTTTTTAATTTTTGTCCGTGTTTGTAACGTAATTTTAAGTTATTTTGTGTTTACATGTGTGTGTACATATGTTTACTCAACTGCCACTTGCCATTCCAATGTCAAAATTCACCTTGAAGCTCATGAGTGAAAGACTGGATAAAAGAATGGTGGAAATCAGGGATCCGCTTCTTGGGCGCTGAATTGGGTGGCACTCAGCACTGAAGCGATATTTCACTGTAGGAGACTCGCGTGTCGAATAATATTCAAGGCCCAGATGGACAACGTCTTGCCATTTCCTGGTTCCTTCGGAATACATTTACAATCGTGCACATTAGCTGTAGAGAAACACTTCACCGAGCCTATTCCAGCTTTGTCTATATTTTCAATCATTCTTGAAAATGCCTCTTATGTGTCCTGGACCGACATCCAATGAATGAGCCAAACAAAAATGAGACATGATGACACTGCTCAAAAAAATGACGTTGCTATACTTAAGGCGTAGCATGCCATTGAGGCATACATGGATCTCACATACTTTATTTCAAGAAAGAAGCGAATATTGGGAAAACAGCAACAATATCCTTTTGAAAGGACACTAAGCGAGTGGTAGCCACTATGAATAAAAAATGAACCAGCATTTTGAGGGATTGACGCCATAAATAAGTGAAGCTGCCATGATGAGAGGACGTCAACACAGCCCGAAAGCCAGTCAGACCCCTCCCCCATCAACTCATGAGGACCTCATCGAATTGATCCCAACGGGAAGTGAGCAACAAGAGGTAACGGACAACGACCATAATGAGGATAAAGAAGGTGGTCTTCCTTTAAGACAGTTTGCAACAACAGGTCCAGGAGATTGATAACCACATGGTTGGAGCCTATGAATTTACAATTTTAAATCCTTAAAGTCTAATTCATTGTCATAACTTTTTTTTACCACATAAACTTGCCGATTTGGAGAGGGCTGGCTTTTGCAAAATAATTGTCACCATCTGGTGGAAAAGATAGGTTTTACGTCTCCCATTATAACGGTTGCGGGGGCAGTTTGGTCATAAATGGGAAGACTTCGTGTATAGAGTGCACCCGAACTTTGCTTCCGTTTTTTGGTACAAAATGTTTGCGCTTTACACTCGAATAAATACGGTATTTGTTCAAGAAAAGAAGCGGCAGTCCATGTTCCTTGTGCGCCAAAAACTTCTCCCAGAAAGAAGCTCCTCCTGCTTCCCCTACGACGCCTCCTCAAGAAGCTTCTCGAATCTGTAAAGTATATAATTTTTTTTAATTTAGAGATGATATTTCGATATTAATACATTAGTCTTATCATATGCCTGTTACTGTAATATTTAATAAATACACTTCTTGATGATTGAACTCGTGTACTTGTATGTTTTGTAGAGGCGTGAAAACATTTAGATAGGGGTGATCCTACCGGCCATGTCTGGTCGACATTATCCACGATATTCGAGTGATTACTGTAATTCAATGTAAAAAGATGTCTTCATTTGCATAAACATAAAGTTACGAAACCATTTCTGGAACGAATTAATTTTGTACAGGTACATCTTTATTTATTTTTGCACACATGGACTGTCTTCTAATCATCCTAAAACGTGTATATTTTGTTATAGGAATCATCATTATGGCACTACTGGGAATGTTTAATGTTCACCATCACGGTGCCATTAACTCTGCTGCCATCGTATTGTATGCTCTGACCAGCTGTGTATCAGGTTACATCTCATGCAGCTTTTACACGCAGATAAGCGGCAAGCATTGGGTGTGGAACATCATTCTGACTTCGTCACTCTTTTCCGGTGAGTCATCTTAGACCCCTGTTACTAACAGGACACCAGGGCTACGGACCTGTGAGACAAATTTTCACAATTTCGGGTGGCCTATGTCATGTACTAAAACTCACATCTTAGATGGTGTACATAATTTGCCTAGATTACACTATGCAGAGAGAAGGAGGAGAAAATTATTTTTCTTGTTTCTCACTTCCCATAATCGTAATTGTAAAAAAAAAATAAGAAGTTGATCTGTTGCTGCTTTGTTGTGCTTAAAAACTTGCATTTTCGTGAAGCTCGAGAAATATGAAATTTAGCACAGAAACTTGAACATACTGAGCATGAGTTTAGAAAATAATTAGTATTTCACTCTGTGGCATTGCTACCTTTTGCGAATATAAAAAAATCACCCCATCTGAGGCGGAGAAAAACAAAATTTGAAATTATTTTCAAATTCATTAAAACAAAAACAACTGAAATACAAATAATATTCAGACCCTTTGCTCAGGATTGAGTTTAACTCTCGAGCTACTACAGCCATGTGCTTTTGAACTTGCAACATGTATCTGGTAGAAGTATTCCTCTGGAATATCCCTGTGTTTGGGTTCATCTCTCATTTTCTGAACTGCTTTAAATAGAATGAATGAATAGATTGAAAAAATAATATTCATTTTCTAAACCACCTATCCTCACAAGGGTTGCGGGGGAGCTGGAGCCTATCCCAGCTGGCTTCGGGGATGAGGCAGGGACACCCTAAATTGGTGTCCAGCCAATCACAGGGTACGAGGAGAGGGACCACTAATCACACTCACACCCATACTTAGGGCAATTTAGAGTGTTCAACCAGCCTACTCTGCATGTTTTTGGAATGTGGGAGGAAACCCATGCAGCCCCAGGAAGAATATGCAAACTCCACACATGGACATTACCTTGATTTAAACACAGGACCCCAGAGCTGTGAGGCCGACGCACTATTCAGCTTACTTTTAATTGCGATCATTGATCCTGTCACTGCAGCTGAAAAAAAAACCCACAAAAGAAAAATGGTGCGCAGCGGCCGGTGGCCGTCACTTTTATCTGAAAATAGAGCTTTCTGAACAGACTGAATGGCCAAGGAGCCTCGTGTCGCCCAGCTGATGGATGGTGGAATTTCCCAATAATGTTTCAAAGAGCAAGCTCCGGGCAACGTTACAGTGGACACTTTCGACCATGTCCGAAAATAGAGTTTACTGTCTCTCTGAGACTTGCACGCCGCCGAAAAGCAAAGTGGAAGTTAAGTTTCCATTTAAGTCTGGGCAGAAAGCTGACTCCGTTGTTTTTATCCAAAAATTAGGCTCCCTGGACGGTTAATTGACTAGATGTCCAGAGGAACAAATTGGAAGTTTAATTTCCCCCAAAACAATGATGCCAATAATGATAGTACTTTCAGAAATTGCAAGAAATGTTCAATATGCCATGCAGTTTGCAACAATGAAGATTGAATATAACATGGTTATAGCCATGGAATATGTCAATCGTCTGGACATTATGATGTCCTTGTACAAAAGCATATTTGTACAAAAAAAAGGGTCACAACTCCCCATCAACATTCTTGTGTGCTGAAAACCTCTCGCAAAAGCTCCTCCTGAAAAGCTCCCCTATGGCACTTCCTGAAGATTCGATCGATGATTCAATGCCTCTCAAATCTGATGAAAAAGACTCGGACTTAAGCTCCCAATAATGTTTTTTATTTATTTATTTAAATTAGGCAGTGGGGAACTGTTAAATACTATGAGTACTGTATTTAAAGTATTTACATTTTAGAAAAAAATATATTATATTTGAGTATTAATACTAATACTTCATATTAATACTTCATATGCTTAAAGCGGCAATATTTAATAAATACACTTCTTGATAATTGTACTTGTATTCATGTATAGGCACAAAAAAATGTAACATTGTAGTAATAATAGGGGTAATCCTACTTTGGAGTTTGAAATATAAATGTAGACGGCTTTGAGTATGTGATCCCGATACGGGGATTTGGTTTGGCTAAGATATTATTGGCAATTCGGGGAGCCAGACATTTTTTTTTCTTGACAACATTCTTTCCACTGGGATGCACACGATAGAGGTGTTTTTTCTTTACTGAATAAATGTCCATTTTGACAATTCTCAACTTGTGAAAGTATTTTTATCTTGAAATCTCTTTGTATGACTTTAGACTCATGTCGCTATGTTGGGCCACTATTGTTAATTTGGAAAGATACCAATTCAAGTTGTGAAATAAAAAATCATAACAGTGATGTCATTAGCTGTTTTCTGATATTCTAACAGCACCCCTGTTCCTGACTTGGAGCATCGTCAATTCAGTTCACTGGTGCAGTGGTTCCACACAGGCCTTACCAGCAACCACAGTGCTTCTCCTGCTCGGTACCTGGGTGTTGGTGGGCTTTCCGCTCACAGTCATCGGTGGGATTGTCGGCAAAAACAGAGCAAGTGGTTTCCAAGCCCCCTGCCGTACACGCAACATTGCTCGGCAAATCCCGACACAGCCCTGGTACAAACATGCTGCTGTGCACATGGCAATCGGTGGCTTTTTGCCATTTAGGTGGGATAATGACACTATTCCTTCTAAAGAGTTGGGTATTATGGCAAAAACGTGTGAAGGATTATTAGAGCTCCATTGAAAGGAAAGAAATTAGTGAGTCCCTTCGATCTGTAAGGGTAAAATAGCTAAGTTATGTCACCAGAAACAAATTGTCGTCATATTTTGGTTCTTTAATACGTACCTTCATCTTTAAAAGCCATATATGCAAAAAATGTTTTAGAGTTGTATTTCATGGCTCTCATTTTCAGACTCAGAATTGAATTTATTATAAACATGTGGTGCTCCTGTCCCAGGGGTGGGCAGACTATTCCACAAAGGTCCACAGTGGATGCGGGTTTTCATTGCAACCTCTAAAAAAAGAAACTTTTCCTCAAATCTGGTATCTTAGGAAAAAAAACTTAAATTTATCTAAACCCAAGTCAGGGGTAGGCCCTAATTATTTGTCAAAGGCACACAATGGGAACACGACTTCATCCCAACCAATCCTCAGGCCTATTTAACAAATATGGTCACTTACTTACTAGTGGATGCATTTGATTCCGGTCAGGTTCTATTCATTAAACTCTGTGTCTCGCCTTATCAAAGGGGGTAATAGAATCTGACCATATAAAATGGAAGTGGTTTTTGGGATCACATATTGAGAACAGTAAATGTTTTGAAAAAATATAATTACTGATGGTGGTAAAGGTAAGGATTAAGAAATGCCTGCAGCGTATTGGTGTCTTCTTTCTTTGATGGAAGGGCGGTGCCAGGTTTTTCTACTACCCCTAAAAAAAAGTATGGAATCAACAGTCTTGGGTGACATATTCTTACTGTCAGGCATGTTACTCTGTTGAACAAATTTGGATCACAAACATGAAACAATAATGAACTTTTTCCAAAAGTGTAACCCCATGGCATTCAGAAACAATAAAAAGACATTTTTAGGTTCACAATAGGCATTCCCAAATGCACTCACAAATAAGACGAAAAGACAGTCTTCTGGAATTTTCCCTTGCAAAGAGAACGACCGTTGAGGCAATGTCCCAACTCTGTTCTGACCTTACATGTCTTTTCTGTTTTTTTCCATCAAATTGAAGGGCCCTGATTACAGTGTGTGTCTCAACTCTTAGGGCGATGGATGGAAACAAGTGAGACATGAATAGTCAAAAGTCAAAATAGATGAAGGTCTGGAAGTCTTGTGGAGTCTGTGGTGGGCACAGGTGCAAATCACATCAGATTCACATCACTCTAAGGCAGACATGGGCAAACTATGGCCCGCGGGCCACATATTAGGCTTTTTTATCTGGCCCGCCGACATTGTCCAAATGTATTTTTTATTTATTTCCAAAGATGGCGCCGTCACGCGGAAGCTAGTGGCAGTAGCTCTGTCCACTCTTGTTTTTCGGGTTTTACAGCCCCTCTATCTCTTTTTAAATTACATTTGAATATTTCTTAATACACTCCTTTTTACTTTACTTTGTACTTTATACTTTTTACTTTAATGATAAGTGATGAGTATGTTAATACTTTAGTCCTTTTTTCTGTTTATGTTTCATATGTACTGTTAACGGATGCAGTTTTTTTTTGTATCGTATCTTGTGCTGACCAGGCCCATCTGTCAAACTTTTAAAGTCAATGTGGCCCCCGGGCCGAAAAGTTTGCCCACCCCTGCTCTAAGGCATTCTGGATCCTCTTTGTTTGACTTCCAGAAGTAAAGTTTATTAACAAAAGGAAAACTTTAGGAGTCCAGTCTGTTCTGGCTCCTCTTTACATAGACTAACTAAGGTTATCAGGAGCAAAGCATGTACTTCATTGCAAGCAAGTATGATACTAATAATGATGAGCAAAACAAGTTCAATAGTTAAGAAAATGTATAACAATATAAAATAAAATCCAGACAGAAATGAAGACAAAAACGTTGTAGATTTTAGTAAATGTTACTGGACTGTGGATGTTTATCCTCAGTGATGAGTCATGAATCTGCATTGGACAAGGTGATGATGCCGGAGCGTTTGTTTGGGAGCATCTAACACATAGGTGCTCAATACTTCGATCGCGAGCTACCAGTCGATCGCTAAGGTACTATTGGTAGATCGTATTACAGTAAGATTTGATTTGTTTCCAGGAAAAAAATTAAAAAATGAATAAATATATTGGACCTGAGGTGGGAAACAGTGCTATCGCAAGTCCAAGCATGATTACTACCTGCCTACACTATTTTGGCTCCTACTGCATGAAGTATATCATCTGGATACATAACTGAGTTTTCTCAGGGCCCCCGGGGAAAAAAGGGTTGGCCGTTCAATGTTGGCTCCTTAAAAAGTAGATCTTTGAGCAAAAAAAATTACCCCTCCCTGATCTAAAGAGATTTTAAAGAGGACTGCCTGAAGAAAACAAAACGTCCCACAGTATTTGATAGTTGGCTATAGTTCAGGCAAATTCACTAAGGCATGGGTGTTCAAACTTTTGCTCCAAGATCTACTTTTCAAGGAGTTAAGCTTCCACGATCTACATTTTTTACAGGCTACCGACAGAGCTCAGCAATTATGTTGATTTACCTCGCGTTAAACAACATGTATGGGAGGCAATGGGGACGAAATTCCACTCTCGATTTGTGCCAATGCTTACTGCGGACAAAATTCATGAGCGAGCTAGGGAAACAGACAGAGGGGAGGGATGAAAGTGTTATGGTCGTGCAATCTACCAATGGTACCTTGGCGATTTACCGATAGTTCCTTGGCGATGTCGGTAGATCACGATCTACGTAAAGAGCACCCCTGCACTAAGAACTGTGAATGCATTCATTGGAGAAAGATGCATTCAATCAATGTCATGGCCTCCAAATAGTCTATTAGCTATTCATTTTGAAACTTGTGGAAAATGATGTGGACACTACAATCGAAGAGAGTTGGTATCAGATTGATGAAGAATGCAGTTTGTTACTGAAGTCCTTGTTATAATATAAAACCAAGCGGTGGTGCAACTAAGTTCTGGTGATGCTTCTTGTTTTTTTCTTGTTCTGTTTTCCGTTAGTGTACATTTTCCTTCCTCCGAATGTTTTCCCCTTACTTGGTCTATAAAAGTACCATTTACTGACTACCCCATTGCTTTTCCCCCCTACCATTTCTTTCACTGTTTCTGAATGCCACAGAGTTGTTCTTTAAAAAAAAAACTTCATAATTGGTCCATCCCATTTTCTGAACTGCTTCATCCTCATTAGGGTCATGGGGGTGATGGAGCCAATCCCAGCTGTCTCCAGGCCAGAGGCGGGGGACACCCTGAATCGGTGGCCAGCCGATCGCAGGGCACAAGGAGACGGACAGCCATGCACTTACACCCATACCTAGGGGCAATTTAGAGTGTCCAATCAGCCTACCATGAATTTTTTTGGAATGTGAGAGGAAACCGGAGTACCTGGAGGAAACCCATGTGGGCCCAGGGAGAACATGCAAACTCCACACAGATGGATGTGACCAGGATTTGAAGTCAGGACCCCAGAGCTGTGAGGCAGACTTGCTAACCACTCACGCCATCTAATTGTTCATGTTTGTCGTAAAATGTCTGATTCAGTGCTCGCCCCAAGTCTTGTGATTCCATATTTTCTTGCCAGGGGTAGTATAATGAAGTAATGGTTAATTTGTCACTTCATTAGTTTTTTTTTTTTTTTTGACGTAGATGAAGATGCTAAGGCTTTCCTTAGGAATAAATAACAAGGTTGAGGATGGACATGATAGTGATTGTAAGGGAGTGTGATGCATAGGACAGGGTAAATTGGACAAAGTTGATTCAAATGGCGACCCCTGATTTGACAAGTTTTAATAATAATTTCATATAATTTAAAGGTCATTTCATTTTTACTTGATTCATCCAGGGAATACACCGAATTCTAGGTTATTCCATTTGGATCCTCTGTCAACCGCGTTCAGCAGCCTAAAAAGGATTTAATTGACATAGTTAGTATAACGATTCTGGTTATGGATTTTCTTTTTGGTGGAATAGATCACAACTTAAAGATTGTCATGGGAAAAAATAGCCCTAGATTATGATACAATAATTGTGACACACAAAGCAGCCCATTCAAGTGTTACTGAGGCTTTAACCTCCTAAAAACTAGACCATGCAAGGCATGCATTTTTATTTTCTCTTGGATATTTAGGACAATTGAGACCTGAAGTGTAAAAACAAATAATTATATTTTTACGTGATGTAGTTTGAGAAAAATGAGGCCTTTGTAGTCCAAAATTAACATTGCAGTCTTGTGACAACCAAAAATGTGATGTCTACACGTGTGGACCCTTGGTCCTTTGAGATTAAAAATTTATTCGGATGGTGAAATTGGGTGGTTGGTGTGCCAATGTAAACTTGCTCACTTGTGAACAGTGGAGCCCAGTGTCAGTGCAAAGTTCTGACACTGCTGGGTTTTTCCCAAAATTTCCAGAACTTCATTTTGAAAGATTGGAATTTGGGCTTTTTTGATAAACGCTGCATTTTGCATATTCATTGACATTAAGTTCCTGAATCAGAGCTATTTTCCACTTTTGACAGACCCATTCCTTACTGCACACTGATACAAAATCGGGTCGTACATTTTTGTGTGCTTATTGTGCTATTCACATTCCCACCTCACATTACTAAGATTGCTTTGCCCAAACACAGTCCTACCTGAGCTTGTCCTTGGTTACCAGGTGCATCCCCTACCCGGTGTCCCCTTTGCAAGAGTGTTTTTTTAGCAAGATAGCAACAGTATTTACCGGTACATTAGTTAGCATATATAGTTTTAAAAATGTCTGCACAATTTCCTTTTATTCATCTTTATTCAGCATTATTCTCAGAATAAATAACCTAATATACCCAAACGCAAAGGGAGCACACAAAACTCCCATATGGCACATGAAATTTGTCAGCTGAACAGGACATGTTAAAAATAACAACTTTCTTATCCGATATTAAATGGGTTTATTTTGCTGGAAAATATCAAGTAGGAGTTAGCGAATTGTGTGGCGTCTCTGCTACATACTAAGTCAGATTGGCTCTAATATTCCTTCATACAAAACAATGTATTTGCAAAGCTACCAATTTGTGCTTTCTGTTCTTTTTACTTTTTAGTGCCATCTCGGTGGAGCTGTACTACATCTTTGCTACAGTGTGGGGCAGGGAACACTACGCGCTCTATGGCATCCTACTGTGCGTTTTTGCCATCCTTCTTTCAGTGGGTGCCTGCATCTCGGTGGCACTCACTTACTTCCTACTGTCAGGGGAGGACTACCGCTGGTGGTGGCGGAGTGTGCTGAACACAGGATCGACTGGGCTCTTCATTTTTGTTTATTCTGTGTTCTACTACAGTAACAGGTCCTCCATGAGTGGCCTTGTACAGAGTACGGAATTTTTTGGCTACTCTCTGCTCACAGCACTGGTCTTCTCACTAATGTTGGGCAGTGTGTCATTCTGGGCCTCACTAGCTTTTATTCGCTACATCTACCGCAGTCTTAAAATGGACTAATGACTCATCCTAAAGATGTGAAAATCTCTTATCCCACCACAGAGAAGGGCGGTCAGTCCAGTTCTTTTCATGCTCTCCTACAAGACAAGAAAATGGGGATAAACTGTAGCCAGTTGTCCAAGTTTATGAGGTCATAATTTATGACAGATTTTTAGGTGGATGCATGTGAGCTCCTGTACCAAGAAATGAAGCATTATAAAGGGATGTCTGTCACCATCCAATTAGGAACAACTTTGGATATGAGTTTTTTTTACACTTAACATTCATTACTGTTAACATGGACTAGGTCATTTGTCATTCTGTTCAGGACAATTTGAAAGCAATGTTATTCAGCAGTGTTGCAGCAGTGGAGATTTGTATTGTATAAATGAGGAGAGCAATATTGACATAGTGGCCACCAACTGATTTGAACTTGATTTAAATACAATTTTAAATAAAATACAGTTTAGAAATAGACAAATAGTTAATCAGTTATTGCTTTCTAAATGAATGGACTATGGTGTTATTGTAGAATTCAAAATGGACACCAAATTGTTTTCACGCAATGTGTTTATTGGGGGAAAAAAGGGGAAGCACGTCATTTACCTGCACACTTCCAAAAAACAATGTAATGAAATAATGCTGGCAAAAAAAAATTACCGAGTACACCAACAAACATTAAGTAATCATGAATAAAAAGAAAACTTAGTGGTGAAGGAAAAATACTTTTTAACAAGTATGAACATATTTAAAATAAAAATCAGAGGCTCTTGAAGAGGAACATGCATGCACAACAACAAAAAGTCCTACTAAACCATGTAATGTGCAATCACTGTATTTGATGAATGACAAGACACTGCATCTCTGTCATCAAAGTTTGTGTCTGACTCAAGAGTTGCTAGTTGAGTCGAATACACCTGAGTTATATTAATACTGATTTATCCCTGGGGGCATAAACAGACACACCTGCCTGGAGCCTAGTGGTCATTATAGTTTGAATACCATGTGGAAAAAGGAGTTGATCCAGCAGTGATGCCCATAGAGGCAAGGTTCTGCAGTGGCGGTCCGTGACTTCTAGCGACGCCTTCAACTATGTCTGAATCAATCCAACTGATCGATCTACCAATTAGTATTTCAAAGTTCAACTTTAAATAATGGAGGCATCTGAGATCATATCCTTTTATTCTTGCAAGAAGAGAATCCATCCAAACGCACATCCAGTCAGATGATTCTGAAGACCCTGGTGTCCTTTTTGCTCATATATTCATAAGATTTAAACAACATGCATAACAGAAGTCTAAACATTAGTCTCATAACAATTAGTCTCAATTCTCAAAACTATTGTCGGTCTGTCGAATCTTCCCGAGAGAGTGTTGATGCGGACCATCTTGAGGAGCCACATTTCCCAAAACAAGTCCACAGTTCCCAAGAGCTTGTTGTTGAACCATAGTTTCAAGAAGTCCAGGTGTGAAGGACAAGTGACCTCCAAAGGTGTTTGGTTAACTTTGGAGCAAGCACTTCTTTTGCAAGAGATGTATTAAAATGCCTTGTATTAATGTCACATTTATAATAATGATGAACCTAACATTCCTAATAAGCAAAGCATTCATACATATAATGTTTAATATACAAAATAAGGCAAAGTGCTCTTCATTGCAAGCACATATACATTAATGATTATATTACAAGCAAATGTATAATCATGATAAACCCAACAAGAATCATTTCAACCCTCAAAAACTATTTTATGGCTATAAAACCTCTATTGCAACTACACCTGTGATGTAAAAATTGATTTAATAATTATTTTGGAATATAGCCATATTTTACTCACCAAAAATCCTTTTTACCTGTACACAATATCCATCCTCCTTTTATATCGCCATCGAGGCTAATGCTGAAAGTCAAGCCTTTTCTGTTGTATTTCTGGCAAACGTTTTTATTCGATTTAGTGCTGAAAATGTTCGCTCGCGGTTAAAACAGATTTGCTTGCTTTGGAGTTGTCCGACCTATCTTAATTATTTCCGGCTTTTTTTCTTGAAAAGTCCGTCTTGAAAATGGCTTTAAATCAACACAACAATATATTTGCTTGTGCAGCTCGCTCCAAATACAGTTTGGTAGTTTTGGCCCGCCTTATCTATCACCAGCCAATCAAAGTTGGTGAAAGCGATGACGTATCCATACGCCAGCAAGAAGGCAATGACGTACCCGTACGCCTGCGACAAGGCATTGTAGTGTTACCAACTCGGAACCTGATTGGTTAGAGCACGTCCTATTGACGCTTGTTCAATGCAGCAGAGCCTGCAGAACTGATTGTGAAGTCCTTGAAGCAGGTTTCTGGCAACAAATAATGGCTGAAATGTTATTGATTAACTGATTAAATATGAAAACACCTCTGGAAGCAGTGCAACCACGGGGTAAAGCAATGAAGGGAAGCTAACAGACAATTTGGAATTATTGACTAAGTATTGATGGAGAAAGCAGAGAAGGCCTTGATGGCCGTGACAGCCCACCACTGAGGTTCTGCAATGCTTTCTTCTTAATTGCCACATCCATTATGGGATGTTTGAACAGCTTGCATGGTTGCCTTTGGGTCACTGCTTGGTATTGAAAATAGTAGTCAAAAGAATATAAACATTTTCTCAACAAGGCTGCTGTTTGTACTGTAAGTTTTTTAAGAGGCACTAAAAAAAAGGAAAACGATAAGGACACTTCTCTTGAATCTTATAGTGGGTCGGCTCGGTGTTGTCCCGCATCTCATAAGCGCTCATTTTAGCCGTGCTGTAGTCCTTTTGCTTTAATGCTCTGTTAACAAAGGCCATTACAGTGTGAAGGCCATGTGGGAAAAGGAGTTGATACGGCAGTGATGCCCATAGAGGCAAGGTTCTGTAATGCTTTCTTCTTAATTGCCACATCCATTATAGGATTTTTGAACAGCTTCTTGCATGGTTGTCTTTGGATCACTGCTTGGTATTGAAAAGAGTAGTCATAAGAAGATATTAACATTTTCTCTGATAATGTTTGATGAAGCTGTTTAGGTCTAGGCATGGGTGATATGACAAAAAATGTTTTCACTATTAATAAAAACATATCCGTTGTTATCAATAATTAAAACGAGAACCATCATATCTTTTTTTCTCTCAAATTTAAAACTTCAAACTATTGTGATTAACTATATTCTCATTCAATTATGAAGATAAATAGGTTACTTTAAAATAAAAGATAATATAACAATATTTTTAAAGTATTTTTGTAATGTGCAAGAAAGAAAAGAAAACCCATTACACTATAAATAAAACAATAATAATAAAACTTGCAGAAATTTTGACAAGCATCTTTATTTTTATTAATTTTCCTTCAAACCAAAAGTTTCTGTGCAATATGAAATTTGAAAAAAATCAACTGAAAGACTAGATGGCTAGTTTACAAAAATAAATGATATAAATTCACCTCTTCTACTTTTGCAACGTTTTCAGAGCATTTGCATGAAATGGGGAAACTCATTGATATCAAGGAAGACAAAAATTTCAGGATGTCCTCAAATGAGGAGAGTGAAATTTTTAAGGACATTTTCAACAAGGCTGCTCTTTGTTCTTTAAGTTATTTATCACCTAGGTCTTTTTTAGTGATCAGGAAGCATGATTTATGTAGGCAGATGTACTAAACTCTGCGGTCCAATGTTTCTAAAATATACCCAATTCTTAACTCATTTACAGTGAATGATCAGTACACAGGTAAATTGAACAAGCATTCATCAAATTTGATGGCAGCAAATAAGTCAAGTCCAGAGCTGGGTAGTAGTTCATCACATTAACTCAAGTGAGGAAAATGCACTTGCCACGCCATACATTTTACTTGAGTGGATTTGTGAAGGAGCTTTGTATAAGACTTCGATCCTTTGTACCACAGAGCAGAGTTGTTACACAATCGTCTATAAATCTACAGATTATTGAATTGAAACCTTTATTGTCATTGTCCATAAATACATATACATACTTTGTATATTGTACTTCGTACAACGAGATGCATTCCAGGCCCAGCCCAACTGCACAGGTATGACATACTACATACATTTACAATTCAACCAGGCTGCCTGCCAATTTGCCTTCGCTCTAGAATCAGTGTGAAATTGAAAGAATGAGTTAGGTTAGGTTAAGTGGCTTTTCACTCCCTTCGAAAATAACAACAAAAACATTAAAATCAGTACACTCGACCAGTAGGAATACTGACACCATATAAGGTATCGACAAGGTTGGACGAGGGGAGATGTCTCGAGAAATTAGATTAGAATGGTTCAAAATAAATGTCCAGGACTAGCATAAAGAAATTAAGATAGAATAATAGAACAATGACTGCCTCTCACATACGACGGGTGGAATGGGGTCGTAAAGGTCGTAAAAACATTAAAACAAAAAGGTAGAAAGTACACAGTAAAGTATTAGGATATTAAAACGTAATTTTGAAAAAGCTGTAAAAATACAGAAACGAGTAAGAGCGGATGGAGCTACTGCCACCAAAAAAATCACTTTGTTGCAGTAGAAAGAACAGATAGAGATGGGAAAATACATTGTAGTGCTAAATAAAACTGGAACCATACATAGGAAGTCTTCCACAAGGTGAGGACCTTCTGCAGACTAAGGCTGAGGTTGAAAATATACATAATCACCCTCCCAAGTTTATTCACACAGTCCCTCAGCAACAGTAACAGAGTACAACACTCCCAATACTCCCATCGTGGCCTGGTAAGCGCCGGTAGTTCTTTCATCTTTATGGGGAGAGATCTCACGTTCTCCATAATAATAGATGGAATGCTTGGTCAGAAGCGTCGCTTCCCGACACTTTTGCGCAGCTCTGGAATTCCACCGGCATCGAGGTGTTGCTCTTTCTGTTGCGTAGTCTTTACATCTGATCCCATGTATATGACAGCGGCGGCATGGCTGAATGGTTCAAAAATGAACTAGCGGAACGAAACTAAGCTAATAGAACAAGGAAAGTTGTAAAAAGTATAAAGTAAAAAAGAAAGTATTACGAAATATTAAAATGTAAAAAAAAAAAAATTAAAAACATAGAAAGGCAGTAAAACACAAAACGAGTAAGAGTGGACGGAGCTACTGACACCGGCTGCCGCTTGAGCGGCACCATCTTTATCTTGATCTATTAGATTTTATTTTTGTGAGCAGTGGCTCTACTAGTTTTACAAATGAGATGTCAACAATGATCACATGACCCCATTATACCAATCAGACATAAAAAAACAGACATTACCAACAGAAGTTTGCAGCCAAAGCCTTAAGATCATGCCGGTGTCTTAGAAGCGGCAGAAAAAAATTAACTATCTCACATTCAGCGTTGCAGCTAGTGCTACTTGAAAGTGCGGATTTCAAACTCCCTCTTAGTCTCATTCAAGATTTTGGCACATTTTTGGTCTAATACGTAATACGGTGTTCAGTAAAAAATGTTGTTTTGATGTGCTGAGGGAAAAAAAAGCTTTGTTCAACAAAAATCATATGTGCTACTCATTACTTGAGTATTTTTTTCACCGAATATATCTTTTACTTATACCTGAGTAAAATTATTTGGAATGAATGCAACTCTCACTTCAGTAAAACCACCTCTGGTCATTGACAAATGATTACAACAAAGAAAAAAAATCTAGCAATTACAGCCTTCGATGACACCGAATGAGTCAAGTGTCCATGTTTTAATTCAAACATTTACCAAAAAGAGTGAGGTATCAATTGTCAGAGACCCTGTCCTCCAGAGCCTTCAACTCAGCTTCCACCTTAGCAGGCAAGTCAGCCCCCACCTGCTGGCTGAAATACGCTCTTAGCTCCTTGGTCTCGTTCTGCCAGAAGTGCTTTGGAACGTCTAACAGGGCACCCATGTCCACACTGCCGCTTAGGCCCTGAGTGTTGATGGCACCGTCCTCCGGCAGCCAACCAACAATGCTCTTCTTGGCAGCTTCATCATCACTCTCTCGGCCGCAACGCTTAAAGATCCACTCCAGTACACGGGCATTTTCGCCAAAACCTGGCCAGAGGAAAGCACCGCTGCTGGGGTCCTTCCGAAACCAGTTGACATGGAAGATTTTGGGCAGATGAGTTGGAGCCTTTCGTGTCTCCATGCTCAGCCAGTGAGTGAGGTAGTTGCCGAAGTTGTAACCGAAGAACGGCCGCATGGCGAAAGGGTCGTGCATGATCACTTTTCCTAGAAAGATCAAATAATTTGTAAAGGTCACTTAAGGAATGTAGGAATTGCACTTTTGGTATTCACTAAAGCAGTGATTTTCAAACTTTTTTGGCCACCGCCCCCTTCACCGCCGGGCCAAAATGCCAACGCCCCCCTCTTTACCCCTTTCCAACGAACGCTAGAACGACTATATTGCTAAATGTCACAAGAATTGAAAATCACGCACGTATAGTTGCTTTCTGGCAGCTATAAAAACTGACTTGCATGTGGAGAGAAGCTTAAATAAATAGAAGACAGGCGCCTCAGATATTATTCGCTAATTTCGTTTCTTTTAATAGACCAATGCGCAGTTCACCTCGAATCATAAAAATTGATAGCTGATGCATTAAGCCGGTCGCTGTGCGCATACGTCTGTGGTTAAGCGTTGCCGGCGCGCTATTGTGTGCTCCTCTGCGGCTGACTGGATGGTGGTGGTTTCCCCAGTCGCCTGCATCGACGATAAACTCGCGACAATTAGTGATATACGGTATATGCGCGCTGCTCGTGAGCGCTCGAGCAGACAACGTTTCTTGTTTCAATAAAGCTTGTTTTTTGTCGACTTTTTATTACAGACAATCAATTTTTCCGGTCTTTCTACAAACACCAACGTCACATTTTACTGTAATTGCTCCATCGCCCCCTTCACTATTTCAACGCCCCCCATTCGCCTGTTTATTCGTCAGCGCCCCCCTGAAAGTTCACACCACCCCCCGAGGGGCGGTACCGCCCACTTTGAAAACCACTGCACTAAAGGGTCGTAATATTTTTAGTATTTACAGGTGACAAGTAATTTTAAGATATAATAAATGTAAAGATTCTTTCAGTAAATAGTCTTATAATTTGAAGACGTTTTTGCAGCTCCTGACAGAATGATCCCAGCCGTGTTTGAGCGGGTTAAGCGAATGTTTTCACGATTCTGCTCTTTCACCACTTCTAGTCGGCAGGAGTTAGCCGCCTTTGCATGACATCTAGTAATCGTGCTTAGTCGCTCAGGGGTGATGCAATGTTTTCCAGCTCATTTCATATCAAATCCCATATTAAGTGCTCTACATCCTTCAAGATGCTGTTTTTTCCCCCTCTACTGAATCCTGCATTTACACAGATCTGTACTAAGCTGGTTTGTAACAAAGCAGGTCTGCACTAAAAACTGAGAAGATGATACAATGAATATTTTTCCAAACAAAACATTTACTGTTGTGATGAATGAGGTTTCCTAAATAAACGGATATACATTTTAGGCAGTTACTCATCACTTAATTCTTCATTCATTCATCTTCCGTACCGCATATCCTTGCAAGGAGAGCTGGTTTTGCTAAAAACTATCCCAGCTGACTTCTGCAAAAGGCAGGCTACACACTAGCCCTGTCGCCAGTCATCCGTACTACACACAGAGACAAATAACCCTTCGTACTCAATGCTACAAGTGGGAATATAGCTTGCGCATTACCCGCACCGAAATCAGGCGAGTGAACCACTTCACCATCATGCGGCTCACTTAATTTTTCCTTTAATCAAATACTTTTTACCTGTACTTTAGAACTATTTTTGGAAGGCTACTTTACCTTGAGTAATATTATTTTGAAGTAATACTCCTCTTGCTTGAGTGAAATTTTTGAGTGTTTATTTTACCTTGATGCTCAGCAGCTGCTGTGGCTTCTGACCTCATCGAAGCCCCAACAAACACACCGTGTTGCCAGTTGAAAGATTCATAGACCAGAGGAACTCCTGAGGATGATCAAATTTAACAAATGTTACAAATTCTGAACGAACACTCAACAACGGGAGTTATCTGAAACTAATGAATGACTGATTATTGTTGTACTAGAAAAAACTGAAAATTACATACGTACGAATAAATATCAATAATACAGGCAATGCAACACAATTTGTATTTAACACAATTATAGTCAAAGGATGTCTGGTTGTGTGATTCCTTCAGTAGTTAGTCCTTCAGTAGTAGTCATTTTTGTGCTCATGCATCTATCTGTATGATGAAGCGGATTTAATCACGGCTTCACTACATCGCAGTCTTTTTACTGGGGGTAATTTTTTTGTTAATGAATTTGTTTTAATGGTTCCTCCATTTGTAGCAACAGCTGTTGTGGTATTCTTTGGAATAATTTAGTGATTTTCAGATCATGGGGGCAAAGAGATGCATTTTCTACTATAAAATAGAATAAAATGCAACATTGATAAGATAACGAAGCTTGATTCTCCTTTGAGTAAAACGGATGTGGCATCCCAGAAGGGATGTTGTGGACAGCCAAATTTTTATCTTGGTTACAGTACCATTTTTGCTCACCAATCTTATATATTACTTAGAATTCAAGGAATTATTAACATTACAGGCTGAGGAATTATGGCAAATTTATCACACTTAACGGTTTTAGGAGGGCTGTTTTTCGGCTTTCGTTATGATTTTAATGGGTTGAACCATACATTTCACGTCCCACACAATTTTCTTGCATTTAATTACAGGGCGATGAGAAAATCAAAACACAGCACCCACCTTGCGGCCTGCGACCACCAAAGATGATGGCATCAATAGGAACACCCTCTTCGCTCTCCCACTGAGGGTCAATGATAGGGCACTGAGCTGCTGGCGCACAGAAGCGGGAATTGGGGTGGGCACATGCTGTGCCACTACCTGTTTACATCAAGAAGGAAAAGAAACGATTGCCTCTCATCATCATCATCCATTAAGCTTCAATTTAATTTAGAGGACAGTTTATAGAAAAACTGAATTGCTCATATATGCAGGGCGTTACTGGCATGTCACCAGTCTAGAATTGCAATTTCTAGGGAGCTTGCTTGGGGATGCTTTGCTCTATGGGTCACTACCTGTACATTTTTTGTCTCTTCCGTTTAATTTCCGAACAATTTAGGGTAATTTCCTTGTAAACTCATTGGCTCCCATTGGCCATGACATTAATTTGCACACTACCAGTCAAAATGGAATGGACATCTAGTGCCATCAATGGCACTAAAAGATGAGGAGCCCCAGCTAGTCCTTCCTGTGAAAATGAATTATACTTGTATTGTTGTCTGTTACGGCTGTCAGCCAGGGTACACACTATGTAGTTGGGTGTGTTGTTTTGTGTGTGGTTTCTTTTTCTTCTGCAGATACTTGGAGCTGCGGCTCCACCCCTGTGGCAAAGCCCTGCCCAGGCCAACACAGCTGTGACTACTTCCCAATCATCCCTCCTCTAATCAAGATCTACTTCCTGTCCTTATTTAAACCCTTTTATCTTTCAGTTCCACCTGTTTTTTTACCACCCTTGACTTCCTGTGATCGTAGATGCTGAGGCAGCGGAGTCCTTACTTTCTATAGATGGCACTTATTGTAGACACCCCAGTCAGGGTGTCCATATAGTTTCTTGCATTTATACATAGTTTATTCCCCTGTCTAGACTTTTATTACATCAGTTCTGACAGTGGCACCCTTTAGGGCCTTATTTCGTGGGTCCTGTCTGGAAGGGGATAGTTTTTTACTTTTTTTATTTGAGGATGCCACTTTAGTTTCTTTTGCTTCCCCTATTTTAGCCCGTAGTCCAGGTTTTGGTGGACTTTGTTGTTAATAAATTATCATTGAAGGTTATTTGCAGTGTGTGTCTGGATCCTCATTGACTGAAATTTTCTGCTGTGGTAGTTGCGATTCCCTGGTACATCTTACCACCAGGGGGAGTCGTAACATAGTCCATGGATGGCAATAAGTCAAATTTTAGTCACTTCTTTATTGATTTTAAGGAAATTACAGGACACTTGCAGTTAGACCTGGCCGATAAAACGGTAATACTAATTGTTTTAACTAGTTCAGGCAATGGTGTTTTTAAGTTGTTTAGTTACCTGATATGTTTTGGTGTGTTATTTCCGAATCACTGGTGTAAATGTGGTCCTATTTATTTACGAAAATACACAGTAAACCTCGGTGCTTGGTGTGTTTGCAACATGTTTAAGTACGTAAAGAATGTACTTTTTGGTGCTACTACGAGTCTGAACAGATTCTGTTTTCGTTAAAATAATACAGCTCTGTGAAAATGATTACGTACCATGGTGATTTAAAACAATGTGCAATATAATATTAGTCTTTCTTTAGAAGTCTAATTTAATCGTAAACTTCACTACTATAATTTCCAAAACCAGTTGTTAATATTTGTGCATTTTTGTAAAATGTTTTGGTAAGGTTTTTCAATTAATCTAGACAAAGGAAAGACATGGTTATTTAGAGCTAAGCATGCTATAATTTTAATGGTCTGGCCCACGACGTCTACCTAGGGGTTGTATGTGGCACGCGATGTGAAATGAGTTTGAAATCTTTTGACAACATTGTTATCAAGGAGTTTGCATGCAGAAGAGTAATGACAAAGAATTATGATTAAAGCGGCGCTAGAAGTAGAGTCAGCACCTCAGTGCTTACATGACACACTATATTGGTGCATTCAGGACTCAGCTCTCTCACCAGCGGTTTCCATATTTTAGCTCACAGGTTAGCGGAGAGCCTTATGCACAAATCATAAGAGCCTCACTGGCTCTCAAGCCAAAGGTTTCCTACCCATGCACTAAAAGATCCAAGTGAAGTCTCCTTTGAGTACTTTATGTGCAATTATGAACGCATAAGAGGCACACCGAGTAAAGTAATTTACTTATTTGCAATAATTTTAAGTTTTCATTTCGAAAGAAAACACTGCCTGTAGATTTTGGGAGGGTATTCAGGTCACTTCCTATTTTCATATTTGGTCATTTTTACCCCAGTTGAAATGAATAAGACCATTAAAAATAAATGGGTGTTTTTGTCAAATGACATTTTTCACGAAAACTGCAGAAAACTTGTGCGCAATGATATCATGATTTTTTGGGCGGATAAATTATGTGAAATTGATAAAAATGAAGGATGATATGTGTCTAAATTAGAACATTTTAATATTATTGCCATTGTAAAGGAGTGGGTTTTTTAGGTAAAAAACGACTTTTTTGTCTGCTACTGTAAACATGTGAGGTAAAATCGACAGGCTCTTCACTCGTGTATATAAGTGGATAGGACACACTAAATATAATTTTATACGTGGGAGAACTCCCATGTTCACAAGTTAATAGTGAACTCTTTCATTGCATAAGTAATCATTTGCAGCATGAAGAACATTATACAAGGCTGATAGAACACCATTGCGTTATCTGGCAGTAATCTCGACCTATGTTCCCAAATGTGATGTTGTGCATTGGTAATTTAAACATGCACATTGGACTTAAGCTAAAAGCAAACATACCCTCTTTTCATCCTATTGAGGTCTGCAAGACAGAACACAAAACGGAGTTTTTTGAGAGCATACGTTCAGAAACCTTTGAAATCAGTGTATAAGTGTTTCATTGTTGTGAAACGTCCTTCTGACTTTAAATCAGATTAAATAAAGGTGTTGATGTAGGTAGTCATAATTATTGAACCCCCCCCCCCCCCACCCCCCCACACACACACCCCTTGTGAGGATGAAGTGATTCAGAAAATGAATGAATGAAATACAGAAAAAGTTCTTAAAATAGTACATGAATACATGTATCAAAACTAAACTTCTGAGTGCATCATATGATACGATACAATACTATATGCAATGGAAGGCTCACGATAACATCTTACAATATGGCGATAAAACAATTAGCAACATGTGGATTAGAAAGTTATTCTATGATATTCTATAATACAATTAAAAACCGAAAAGCGTTTTAAAGCCTCCTGCTGTGAATTAAAATAAGTTAATCGGTTCAAATGAACATTCATTCGCTAGCATCCCTCCCACTTGAAACGAATTGGACATCAATAGTAGTCAATTGAATCTAATTAAGTAATTTTGTAGTATTTCAATTCATTTCTTGTTGATTTTCCATAATTCAAAATCAACAGGAAGGGCCCTGTATTTGCCCCTAAAAAGAACAAGAAATGAGCTGTAAATGCCCCTAAAATTAACAGGAAGTGACCTGTAAATGCCCCCCAAAAACCACAAAGACTAGCTTAGAATGATTTTTTTCACTGTCGCCGAGTTGGTGTGTAAAATTTTACCAGGTAGAAAATAAAAATACCATGCTTCCAGGTTTTGCCATGCCAGTCTGTCAGTGTGATGCCATCCGCAGGAGTGTCAAGACCTTCCCACCATATTCCTCCGTCACTGGTCTCGCCAACATTGGTGAACACCGTGTTTTTGGCAATGGTGCTCATGGCGTAAGGGTTAGTCTTATAGGAGGTTCCCGGGGCAACACCAAAGAAGCCATTCTCAGGGTTAATGGCTCTCAGCTTTCCTACGAGGTGGTAAGCCAATTGAAGCATCAGACAGGGGAGTCAAGTCAATTTGGTCTTACCTTGGGCATCAAATTTCATCCAGGCTATGTCGTCTCCGACGCACTCCACTTTCCAACCTGGCAGGGCTGGTTTCATCATGGCCAAGTTGGTTTTACCACAGGCACTTGGGAATGCGGCTGCCACATACCGCTTCACTCCCTCAGGGTTAGTGATGCCCAGAATCTAAGGACGGAAGATCTCTTTTGTAAGTATATTTGGCACAAAATGTTTTTTGGTATGAGGTTGATGAAATGTTCCTCAACCATCAATAATCAATGTTGCTAAGTGATAGACTAGGAATAGCACAATGAAAGGATTATCAATGGTTATTTCACAATGTACACTATTGTTAGGTAAAAGGAGTACCACATATTCCTATACATTCTGGTCATTTGATAAAACTCTGGTCATCCAGTAGAAAGTAAGGGTATCACAATACACATCATTAGCCCGAATAAAAAACGATCCTGATAAGGCGACACCTTCTTTTTCAAAACTCCACCTTGAAAAGACGTTTGGAACGCCAAATTCAATTTTTGTAGACAGAATAATGACAGTACATCTGAAACAAATGATTATAATATATTCAAGAGAAATAGTTATTATTTTGCCTCATTCAAATAATGCAAAAAATTAAGTGCAATGGCCTTTGAAAGTGAATGGCTTCTGGGTTTTTTTAAGTGTTAATTAACCAATCTAAGTAGACAAAACAACAAAATTGCAATAACTGCATTAACCATCAGTGTTCAGGATTTGGTTTAGATATCTGGCACCATCTAGCGTTGTTATTGGATTTAGACCTCGAATATAAGACGACCTACACAATTGCCAGTCTTATTTCAATGCAAAAAAACACGGTCTCATATTAAGGCAAATACCATATCGGGCTGTCTTGAACCCTTTTGGTATAGAATGCTTGGGTCACTTGCATATTCATCAGGTTTTTGATTAAAGTTATTTTCAGCGCTCTCTAAGCACCGTGTCCTGACCAAAAGCCCTGTGGGACTTTCCTCATTGAAGGATTAAGTGCCAGACACTTGGTGATATGAAGTTTAGACTTTAGAGCAGCGGTCTCAAATCGGTCCTCAGAGGGCCGCAAGGGTAGAGGTTTTCATTCAAACCGAATAAGCGGGACAGCTTTTGCAAGTGTAGTCAGTTTATTGCGGCCAGGTGCTACTTATTTTTGAAGACCTTTCATTGGTTAAACTGTCGACACTGGATCGGTTGAAACAAAGACCAGGACCTACTTCGGCCCTTTGAGGAATCGGCTTGAGAACCCTGCTTTACAAGCATAAGATTTTAAAGTTGAATTACATTTATGTTCAGGATGTTGTTGCTAAGGATTCAAGGCTTACTGTTTTGCTTGTTTATTTATCATTTTAGGATTTTTATTCCAATGTTCCTTGGAGCTTTGTTGTCTCGGTCTTTGTGCCTCTGCCATGGCAAACAGATGGTAGGTGAGGAACCAGACAAAGAATGACTTAAAATACCCCCACCCCCCTCCCCCTATGACGAGTCCGAACTATGAACTCAGTTTTCATCACTCAGACGTGGGTCACTAGTGTGGCCGAGCGGTCCAAGGCACTGGACTGTGGCTCCAGTCTCACAGGAGTGGTGGGAAGACCATTAGAGGGTATTATGGTTAAGTGTTATGGTTAAGTTTTTTTTTCTTTTGGAGCAGATTTTTTCCCCTTTTTATTGGTGGCAAAAGTTTGTCACAATCAGCTATTGCCTGGTTTCCTGTTGAGAAGTAGATGCTCAAACGGTGAGGGCTCAGAGCCAAAACAAGTTGCTGAGGACACCTCTTACCAGGAACTTCCACGAGATGTTCCAGACCTATATGGCACAACTAAAGGCTCGGGAGGCTCGAATGGAGCAAGAGTCTGCATGACAGTGGAAGTCCATTCAACATCAATTTATTCTCCTACAGTAAAAGGTTTACCTGTGTGGATGTGCTTTCCAAACCTGTTTCAAACCAGTGGTAGATCTTGTGCTGGCAACGACCCTGCCCTGCCTCCAAAACAATGCCTAAGTTCCGGGCCAGGTCAATATAGTGTAGGTGGCTGAAGTGGAAGACCCGTGTTATCGAATGCGTAACCATTTTGTCAGACCTAGTTCCGGCTAAAGGTGATTGCAATGTGGTGTCTCAAACCATGGCAAATCAACAAGAAATGGTAACCTTTATGGCTTCCCTGCCTTTTTATGATGCAGATATTGAGGTGTAGCCAAGTAAGGTGATTAAGTCTAGGATGCAAAATAGGCAGGATAGGTTTCAGTTTGGAGTTATTCCGAGTCAAAGGGAATCTAGTCCGGAATGTCTTGAGCAGCCTCCTTGCATTCCTCAAAATATAGGTGAGATGCAGTGACAAGACCCATCATTGGTTCCCTCTTTCAGCAAACCAAGGCCATAGATCAGCCAGATGGTGGTGGCTCAGGCAAGTTGGGGAATGGGTTCTTTGTTAAGAACGGGGCATTATGCAAAGGTGCAGAACTAAGGATAGTGGTGCCAAAGGTCGTCAAAAGACCATTGCCAGAGTCACTAGGCACAGCAAGAAGAGGCCACGTGGGTTCCCATTCCCATGGACTCACTTCTTGTGGGAAGGTCCAGGGAGGTTGGGTGTGCAGGCAGTTGGGTAGCAGCCATAGGGAGGATCCTTGGTGGTCAAATCCCCTGCTGCAGAAGCTGGCTCTTGGGACGTGGGATATCACGTCTTGATCGTCACTACTGCAGCCGTTGTTAGGGTTCGCCGTTGTTTCCCCAACTCCTGTCCTTCCCTCTAAGCCAGAGCCAAAATTTGCCTTTCTCTGCCTTCCCTGTCAGCTCTTTTATGGCCTTCCTCAGGTTGCCTCCAGTCACCCCTGCGGCTCCGAGGAGGAGTGTTGTTGACAGCCCGACGTAGCCTCAGCAGCCAACCACAACTAGGTACATGGTGCACTTCCAGCCAATTTACTGGCACTCAGCTGCCAGCTCTATGTATTTGGCTTTCTTTTGCTCAAAGGCGGCCTCAATGCTATCCTCCGATGGTACTGCAAGTTCTATGAGCTGCGCTGCTCTTGCTTTGGAGGACCATACCACAATGTCCCGGCGGGGTGATGTGGTAATGATTTAAAGACCAATGAACCAGGCTACTTTAGTAGTATGCAACTCTGGTGGTCTCTGAGGCAAAAATGTGGGCATGGAGGAATTCGGTGAGGCTATTGAGAACACAATACGGATGGCTTGAGACAAAGTTTCAATAATGAACACCAAGTTGGGGTATAATGGTCTCCATATATGCACTTGGCACAAGAACCCCAGGCTACATTAGTGATATGCAGCTCTGGTAGTCTCTGAGGCAAAAATGTGGGCATGGAGAAATTCAGTGAGGCAATTGAGAACACATTCCGGGTGGCTTGAGACACAGTTTGGCTAGGGACTGAAGTAGATTCTCTGGATTTCAAATCTAGTGACAGTTATTCAGGAGAGAAGGGTCCTTTCTAAAGTCAAAACTCAGATTCAGAAGATGTATGATTTTCGTCCTGACTGCGGAAAAGTGGAGAAGGTCTATACCCTCAGCAGGGTTTTTAGAGGGCCATTGTAGTTCACAAATCAGTCATTTTAGGCACTTGAAGAAAGCATTAGACCGTCCCTTCTGAGGAGTCCAATGTAACTTGCTTTTGGAGTCTGGGGTACCAGAACCTGCCTTACCAGTGTTAGAGTTTGGTCCGTAACTCATATCTATTTCCAGGCAGGAGTGGACTCCGTGAAGACTGTCCTATGTCACTGATTCTGTTCAAAACTTTTCTGGACAGAACATCTAGGCAAAGCGGATGCGTTCAGGGTGTCCGGTTTGTTGGCCCTAGTATTGCATCTCTGCTTTTTGCAGATGATGTAGTTCTGTTAGCTTTAACAGGGCACGATCTTCAACTCTCAGACGGCTGTACCAAGACTGGTGCTGCAACAGTAGGATCATTAACACTCACTTCTCCTGATGTAGCGCTCTTGGCAGTTCTGTGCAGGCCTTTCTATCTACCAAGGTAGCTAACGGTAATCATTGTAATGGGTGTTTAAATCCCACCGGATGTTAACCTCAGCACAGCACCTAGTCTCCTACTCGCAACTGAATACAAACAGCAGCTTGACCACCCCGATGGAGTCCTTATTGTTATCAGTGACTTCAACCAAGCATGTTTAAAGACTGTTCTGCCTACGTTTATTCAATACGTGAAGTGTCACATCAGGAGAGACAAAACTCTAGACCATGTTTATTCCAACATTAAAGATGCTCATAGAGCCACACTCCTCCCTCACCTTGTTGGACCCGGCCATTTCTGCCTGTGCCTCGCCCCCTCAGACACCCCACTTCCGCCGGAGGCTAACAAGGCCACAAGGAAAGAGAATAAAAACATTGCCCGAGGACACCTTTTCTCAGCTGCATGACTGTTTTTCCTGCACCGATTGGGAACTTTTTGAACACCACAACCTCCAGAACTACACAGACACTGTACTTTCCTATTTAAAAAATTGCATGGACACTGTCACTGTTAATAAATATATCTGGGTTTTTACCAACCAAAAACATTGGATGACCAGAGAGACTCAGGCACTCCTTAAACGTTGTAACACCGCCTTCAGGTCAAGTTACAATAGAGAGCTGCCAGAGCAGACTCAAAGAGAGCCATTAAAAAGGCCAAGGCAGCATATACAAGAAAAAAATAAGGAGCCCTTCACAGAAAATAACCCAAAGAAGATGAGGCAGGGAATATGACACATTACCAACTATAATAAAAATAACGTCTTTTAACATGTATGCTTTACTAGCAGAGGGACTGAACCATTTCTTTGCCCGCTTTGAGATTGACAAATCAGATTCAGTCTCAACACATCCACCAGCTTGCAGCAGTACACTGAATCTTCAGGAATATGAAGTAAGACAGGTACTGCGGACTGTGAACACCAGGAAGGCTTCTGGCCCGGACAGAATACCTGGGAAGGTGCTCAAACCAAGAAAACTAAACAAATAATTCTGGATTTTCACAATCGCAGCACAGATCTGGCCCCACTCCTCATAAATTGAGTATGCGTAGACAGGGTCGAGACCTTCAAATTCCTAGGAGTCCACGTCAGGGACAAGCTCTCCTGGTCTACCAACACCACAGCAGTGGTGAAGAAGGCCCAGAAACGACTCAATTTCCTGAGGGTACTCAGGAGGAACAACTTGGACACTAAGCTTCTGGTAACCTTCTAAAGAACCACTGTGGAGTGCACCCTGACATACTGCATTACAGTGTGGTACGCTGGAAGCACAGCAACAGACAGAAAGACCAGGCAGAGAGTGATCAACACTGATCAGAAGATCATCGGCTGCTCTCTACCCTCACTGGAAGACATTGCTAGCCCTCGCTACCTAAAGCAGGTCTCACAAAAGACGCACTAATGGACTTAGGGCCAGTTTTTTTTTTACCTAGAGCCATCAGGGCTCTGAACTTGCTCTAGCACGACGGACAATCCCTTCTGTGCAATAACTTCAGGGTTTGCAATAAAATGTGCAATATCTTAGATGATGCAATATTTTAGAATTACTTCCCCGGCCGGATGTGACTTTTTAAATTACTAATTCATGTTTTTACTGGGAAACGCGCACGCTTCATCCCACATCCCCAAAACATGCAGGGTATACTGGTTGAAGACTCTAAATTTCCCCTAGGTAAGAGTGCAATCATGAATTGTTGTTTATTTCACTGTGACCTGTGATTGGCTTGGCACTGATTCAGAGTATCCCCTTTCTGGAGCCTTTAGTTGGCTGGCATTTGCTCCAACTCCCCTCAAAACACTTGTAAGGAAATGAATGAATGTTACATTGTTTGCCTTTTTTCCACATTTTTTTTTCTTTACCGAAAATTAACTGAACTGAGCATTTCTAGAACCAAAGCAAAATTTAATTTCGTTTTACTTTTGAACACCTAGTAAAAATATATGGGGGAGCTAAACCTGAAAATATCATTATATAGATCTCTACCACATATTTTCACCTATTGCAGGTTGGTGTGGAGCATTTTCCCAACAAAAAATGTGGTTTATCTATGCTCACCAACATATGTTCCGCCAGCCATCCCTCATCCTTTGCAATACGTGAGGCAATACGGAGAGCAAAACACTTCTTGCCGAGGAGGGAGTTTCCTCCATAACCACTGCCATAAGACAAGATCTGCCTTGTGTCTGGCAGGTGAGAGATCAGCACCTTGTCTGGGTTGCAGGGCCATGCGTTCACCAGTGGAGCTGAAGATAAAAACTTATCAGAATTAGTGGAAACTTCAGCAATACAGATCTCTAGTTCTAGATCTATGCAATCATAATTCTGAATGGTAATCAAAACTAATCTCTAACATTAATAGAAAAATAAACATTCCATTTTTCAAAAATTACTTAATAGATAATAAAAATTGGTTGATAACTGCCTACCTTTCAATGGAAAAGGCCGTCCCAAAGAATGCTGACAACGGACAAATTCCACTCCCTCAGAAAGTTTATTTAGAGCTGGTGTGCCCATACGGGTCATGATGCCCATGCTGGCCACAACATATGGCGAGTCAGTTACCTTTGATGAAGAAATGATGTTACTTTCTACTTCTATGAATTATATCATAGTATAACTACACAAATGAGTGATATTATATTGTACCTGCACACCATATTTAGCAAGACTGGAACCCACTGGACCCATACTAAAAGGAATAACATACATGGTACGACCTAGTGAAGAGAAAAAGAGCATGCTTAAAAAATCTAAACAAAGATCTTCAGTCTTTTATTTTTAAATTTAAACAGTGGTACATTTACTAATTGAAGTATTTTGTTCCAGAAGTGGAACTAACTTTTTGAAAATAGAGCCGCATTTTACATGTAAATTCTCAAATTCATTCCACACTGTCAATATACTACCCGTCTCGCTCTGGCTGCATATACACACCCGCATACGCAACAGGGGCGCACCCGCCGCCCCCTCACCCATCCTACCTACTGTTTCTACCCCCCACTCACTCACACACACACACACACACACAAACCTATACCCACAGTCAACCGCAATCTGCAATATTCGAAGGGTTTCTTTATTTTGTTTGTGGAATCATTCGTAAGTAGGTACCACTGTATTTGATGAAAGCAATATCAATTCAATGACATGCCTGTCATGCATCCTGGGAAACGCTCCTGTCTTGCCTTCTCCCAGTCAGACTCGCTCATCCAACTGCCTAGTTGACTTTTGGCTCCTCCAGTGGGAATCGGAATGGTGTCCCCCTGGTTTTTGGTCACAATCACCGTCTTGCTTTCCACCCGAGCCACGTCTTTCGGGTCAGTGCGTGCCAACCAGCTGTCACAATAACCATAAGGTGGAGTCTCGATACTAATGCGTATCTAGTAAGATCACAAACTTTAATTGTAAATGTCCTTTACCAGTTTTCATATTTTGGGAGTTTCTTAACCATCCCTTCCTTCTCTAGGCCTGCATAGATATTGGCCGTCTCCTCCGGCGTGCCAGTTACAATATGCACACCACTGGGTTTGCACTCATCCACTGCACCCTTCACAAAGTCTGCCACCTCAGCAGGCAATGAATGAAGTGAGGCCAAGGACCGGAGCCGGAAACTGATATTGACAGCCTCCTTCCTGATATACAGAAAGAAAGAAATTAGTTATGCCTTTTTTTCCAGGTAGTAAAAGTGAAAAGGTTAAAGGAATGTCTCCAATCCGATTAATTGATCAGAATTAGGGTCCAATCACCAACACTTTCAGAGAATAGAAATCAGGTGAAAAAGATCGATTTAAAATATATTTGTTTTTATTTTTAAGAGCTACAGACTACAAAAAGTATTAGGTATAATAACCAAAAGAAACAAAAACACTGGTTTTGTCCTATACAAAAGGGGTCTCCAACCTGGTCCGGTCCATAAGGGCTGCTATGGGTCCTGGTTTTTGTTACAACAGACCAAGCAAAGACAGTTGAACCAATCAGGTTCTGTTAGAACAAGCGCCCCCTGACTGCAATCAGTTGATTAGACTTGTCAATCACTGGATTTGTGTTGATTAGGAATGAAATCATGAAGTCAAAGCGGTGCAATTGTTTGAAAACCACTAAGATAAAACATTAAAACATGCAAAAATGGAAGTAAACACCGGCAGTGCCTTACAGTAATACCTTGAGATACAAGCTTAATGCATTCCAGGTTAGTGCGCATATGTCAATTCATTCTTATCGCGAATAATTTTTTCTCGGATATAATAACTAAAGACAAATTAATCCATTCCACCCTCTGAAAAAAACCAACAAATCGGATATTGCAATGGAAAAACATTTTTAATTGTTCTAATTCACCACCTACGCTCAAAAGGTATCAAATACCTATATAGTGGTTATGATCTGCAATAAAATATGACATTATTATGTACAGTACTGTATTGAGTTCTGACCTTCATGACAAACGGTAGCAGCTAACATTGGTGTGTGCGGGGGTGGAGGAAGGACTTGATGGCAACACGTTCAGTTGGCTACAACTCAGTGAAACTATGTAACATAATCATTGAATTTGACTTACAGGAAGTAAACACACCTTTGTTGTGCTATAACCGAGGCAAAGGTGTTCATGTATTCTGCCGCGGCTTCGAGTCGGAAGTTGCTGCTTTCACATGCCTCACAACCATGGGTATCCCACTTCGTTTTTAAAAAATTATCAAACCAGCCACGACTCGCTTTAAAGATTTCCGCTGGCCCACTCGGCGAACTGTCCTTCGGCCAGACGTCCGCCGGCCAAACGCCCACTCGGCGAACTGTCCTTCAGCCAGACGTCCGCCGGCAAAAGGTCTTCCGGCTATTCGTCCGGTCGCGAAAGCCTGTGGCTGTTTTTTAAATTAATTTATTTTAGCCTGGAGATAGATTCCTGCTAGCAAATGAGAGGTCAACAGGGGGTTGGGAAATAACCAATAGTAAATAACTCTAGAACATAAATTACAACAAAAAAAATACTTGTATTGCTACACTCCTAATTGAAGTCCCACTGTTGTGTCAGAATGTAGTACAGTTGTAGCTCTACATACAAGCATTTCGAGATAAGGGGAAAGTCCTTTTAAATAAATGAAAAATAGCCACGTGTCAAATGTCGTGTGCTGTCTCTGAAAGCGTTAAAGTTAACTTTTCATGCACAAGCGTTGATATACTAAATTATTATCTAAACCTCATATTTTTTTAAGGCGTCGCTATTCACACTATCACGAACGGCTGGACTACATCAAATACCTTTCGGGTTTTTACTATGGCCATTTGTTCCAACACAGCGGCGCATTTTAAGAAAATTAAGGTTGTTGGATTTTTCCAAAAAGTTAGAAACCATACTTACATGAATGTAATAATTTCGAGTGCAAATGACATTTAATGGACAAAGCAGTATTGCTTACCTTCGTATAACTCCCAGGAAAGGGCAAGACATCTTCGGTATAGAATACATCGTTGAAGTGGTGAAATAAAAGCGTGAGGTTGAGGTAATTGTAGGCTAACCAGGGAAGATAAATGTTTGTTAGAGTTGCTTGCAGCTCATATCTGAACCCGGAGCGGACCTTGTACTTTGCTCAGCGACATACTGATGTGAGCACATTGGATGTTAATGTCAACTTCGTGCATGAATTAATTGATAACCCACCCTCCTCCCGTAGGTGTAGCTTCGCTCGTTATAGTTACAAACGGTGGTTCTTAAAAAAAAAAAAAAAAAAAAAAGATCTCGGTTAATGAGCGCAAAATATGTCCACAAGTAGTTTACTTGCCCTCAGTGTGTGTCCTGAACACAGCCGTATTTTCACTCTTTTTACCCACCCCCATCCTCGTCAATTCCTTCAAGTCAAACCGGCGGCTGGCTGACGCAAGTTTCCAAAGTTCCTACAGCAGTTCCAGCTGACCAACCTATAGAAAACAGACTGGGCCGCCAGGGCGCGTATAGTTGCTCGAACCCGGAAGTAGACACTCATTGTGAATGCAAAACACCTAATTTAAACAAAAGCAATACGCACTTAACACGAAGGGCACATATTTACGTTTCAATACTTCCCAGTGGTCTCAACGGGCTAGGTGTGTTGTTTCATTCTGACCTAAGTCATTTGAAGTGGATCGGTAACCAGTCTATACATCTGCCTAAAGGTCTATGGTCGCACTCAAGAGGGTGCAACAAGCTCCCAACTTCATTATAGGTGTATTTTATTTTCTGGTGGGAAGTAACGCATTGCAATTGTTAAATTGCTAAATCCTAAATTACTATCATTCCATTACTTCAGTAACTCTGAGACACAAATGCATTTCTAAGATTAGTTACACAACGCCAGAGTTTTTACTTTTAATTGAGTAGATTTGTGAAAATGAAACACTACTCTTACTCTGCCAAGTTAGGCTACATTACAATTGTCTTCTTTATTCAAGGTTGCATTTCACTTTAATTTTACCAGATGCCCACAGTGGCTCTAGTAAAAAATAAAATAAAAACATTTTTAAAAAGAGTGCAAGTAAGGCCTGGGTGCCAACTGCAACCAGCTGCCCAGTTTTTATTGAGCTGCAATAAATGATCAAAATACTGATTGTGGCCTGCAAAAAAAGGTTACATTCAGCCTATAATCTGTGGCACTTTTCAGTTTTCTCACTAAATAGAGTCACTTAAACATTACCTCTCCATTAGCACAGGGGGTTCTGGAGATGAACAACAGCTTACACTTGTGCTTCGGGGCAATATAGTGTCCAAACCAGACTACTATGCAGGTGGGAGGAAACCAGCGCACCTGGAGAAAACCCACGCAGGCCCAGAGAACTTGCAAACTCCCAATAGGTGGACGAACCTGGATCTGAAAGCACAACCCCAGAACTGTACGCACACTTTATGCCGTGATAGGGTGCATCAACGTTTTGCAGAGTAAAACTACTTACTGCTCAGATTAAAACAACTTATTGCTGAATAAAGTCTGACTTGGACTTTCAATAAACTTAACTATAATCATGCCCCCACGAACACCATAAAAATCTTGCCAAAAATGCTGAGTTGCCGTTTAATATACCCGAGTATATTAAACGGCAACTCAGCTTTTTGCAAGATTTGTATAGTGTTCAAGAGGGCATGATTATAGATACTTAAGTTCATTAAAATTATACCAGGGGTATATTAAATGGCGCACCGACGGGAGGCTCAAAAAAGCAAAAATCATTTCATATATTAAACGGAAAAACACGGTAAAACAGGTCAATCAATAAAAGCTTTGACAATGTTTTGTTTCTCTTTGAAAAACTTTTATGACTGTCAGATCACATGAGCAATTCTTTATACTGCCAACACTAGACTTCTACTCTGTTCACAGATTGCTGTGAAGAATCCTATGCAACCCTCATGATCAGATAGAGACTAGCACATTATTCAGTAAGCATGAAGCATCCTATATTCTGCCAAGAAAATACATTTTGAATATGACACAAATGAGAATGTATATTCCAAATGTATTAAAAACCCCTTGTTAACACAGCTGAAACTCTAAATAAAACTAGCCATCAAATAAAGTAAACACATCAAAACCTTAAGTAAAAAAAAAGCAATTTTGACATACATGAAAAAATACATACTTTACACGCTACTTCATTTTGGTAACAAAATACTAAAAAGAAACTATAAAAATCAGATCCTCTTCGACTAGAAATAGTCCGCCACTGAAGCTCTTCTAATCGTAGTTCTTCCTCCTCCAGCGGTCTGCGATCTCAGGCTCGGTCCATCATCAATAAGAGTCCACATTCAAAGCAATTTAACCATGGGTCACAGGCATTATTTCATAATCTAACCATATGAACAGCATCAAATAACCATGTGAAGGAGAGCCGGTGGGAGAACACTGGAATGGGGAAAATCATACACAACAAGTCATTGAGTAGCAGAAACATTCGGGTTATTATTACTAAAAATAAATCTAATCATAGCTTTCACACACGCAAAAATACAGCAACTAAGAAGTAAAAACAAGAAGAATAAAAAGTAGTAAAAGAAGCCATTAAAGAAACCATCACTTTTTCTAGTTTTTTACTCAAATTTTATATAACGAAAGTCATCAATAAAAAAAATTTCATTGAGTCAAAATATTTCATTTCATTGATCTCTTTTCTATTTGTCTCTCAACTTTTGTATCACCAATTGTAATAAGGGGGTAAACATTTCCTATATGCCAATTTTAAGGAAAAAAAACTGCGCTTACCCTTTTGAATTTTGAACTTTCCTTAGTGACCGGATTCCACGTGTTTGCATGCGCACGCACGCACGCCCGCATACCGCCCGCATTCCGCCCGCCCGCATACCTCCTGCTCGCTCGCCAATGTGCACTCATGAGCCTCTCCTTCCAATTCAAATGGCACAGAGTCTGCAAGAATTACCGTTAGACACCTCTTGATCATGATATCGGGGTAAGACAACAGCAGCAGGGAGACAAAGTTGGAACCTTCACGAGGTGTCTCCTGAGAGGCCGCCCGTCGCGGCCTTTGAATCCAACAAATACCACCCAGAGCTGCCAACCAGGAACGTGGCACCCTCCGTTTTTCATCCAGCCGGAGATATTCGACTGTCCCACACGTCCGGCTACCCCCCGGATGAACTAATCCGCGTTCCAGTGGCAGCTCTAGCGCTATCTGAGGGCAATCCTCAGGCGCTTGTAGTGCAACAACAACAACAACAACAACAACAACAACAACAACAGCAGCAAGTATTGAAAGCATCGAGTCTGGGTTATTACAAATCGACTCTGATTGATCAATTCTGAAAATTTTAAAATGTGTACAATTACTACTGGATACCCCATTGTTTTTTTCCGTTAGTCAGTGCAGAATTAATGGAAACACAACAAGTCCAAAGCAAGCCGGTGCAATTAAGGGTAGTGCGAAGAAAAGGCGTATGATGACAATCAATATTAAGCGCGAGATCATCGAAAAACATGTAGTTTATGCATGACTGAACTGGCTCACCAATACGGCTGGAGAAGCAGGAACTTCGCCTTGAAAGCCGCAGTGGAATACGTTAACCTTTTTACCTGGGTTATTGCACAAGGTTTAAATTTAATGTAACGTAAGATCACTTATTTGAAGTGTGTGTATTGGAATCTAAGTTGATTTATGTTAAATTAAGTTTATTTTACGTTACGAGCGTATCCATCAAGTGACTCTCGTGCTCTCTCCCCTATCCACAAACTCCCCGCTGTATAAAATAATGCCTCATTTTATTATTAAACATCATAATCACTGGTTATTTTTTTACTCTGTTAGAAGATAGCGAATTTCAACCAATAAAAATGTTTTTTAATTGTAATATCCTGTTTTTTGGTGTAAATCAACATACGAGCTCAGTCCTGGAATGCTCGTATCTCAATGTACCACTGTACTATAACAGTGCTATGTAGTTGTATCCAGGGTATTACCTCAATACCTGGTTAAACAGATGCACACTATGTTTAAACCTTTGTGGCACTCGTGTGTAGCAATATTGTTTCCCTTGGTATGTGAACGCAAACAAATGTCGGGAGTGTTCATGTAACAGCACACTAAAGAACGCTGAGCACAAGTCTATCACCATAAAAAAAAATTGCCTCGGGCAGAACGTTCGTTCGTTGGGTAGGTGGATTTGGCACCTCGATAGGACACAATATCATTCACTGACCTCAAGTCATGCACAAGTCAATATTTTCACTTATCTGCCTTCTTTATCGACAATAGTGCCGTGCTACAGTAACCGCTAGTCTCAATCAACACACCTGCTTTAAAAAAAAGCCCTTCGATATTTGGTCTAATGGTCTAAAAAGAGGAGGAGGACAACTGTTAGGTTCATTAATAGATATACTTTAATATAACATAAAACATTATAAGGAAGACATCGGGCATATCCAGCATTATCTTGCAAGTGAGAATCAATCCTGACTCGTCCTCGTCACGAATCATTCTGAAGAAACCAATTCTCTCCTGCACATTTAGTTACATTAGAATCAAAACAATTAATGTTATCTTATTCAAAACAATTGCATAAGCGTTAACCCGAATAACACAATTAAGGTAAAAAAAACTGCAACAACAATTGCATATCAGATATTCAAAACAACAATTAAGGTTTGACCTAAAAAACAATTGCATAAAATTTAAACAAGCAAGCCTGCATTCAGCACAAACAATTACATATAACGTCAATCGAGCAACACTATTTTAAAACAATACACGAGTATTTTCGGGATAGCCATCTGCTGCGAAATCCAAGTCAAAATAATTTCAGATTCCTTCACAGATCTTCATTGCGAACTTGCGACTGGGTGAAGGGGTAGGGTTTTAGTCCAAGTCAACAGTCATCGAATCCAGGTACTGGGTGAGGTGTCAAGACAACAGTCCTCGGATCCAGGGCAAAACAATTAAACGTCCCCGGAGCCAGCTGCAGGGGCAAATGTCTTTCAGTAACAATTATACTAAGCGTTTGTCAAGATTATAATGATTAATATTTCACATACACATATAATGGTTAATATTCCACACATACATATAATGATTAATATTTCTTCATTGTACGCACATATAATAGGACCCAACAACAACGCTATTCTTCTTTGATGGCATTTCAAGCACCTCACGCTGACCCACCACCATAGGCACCACCAAGTCAGATGTATCCCATGGTTGAATTGGCAAACCCACACTTCTAAGTGAATAGAGTTTGCGATCAAACCATTCTCGTCCACCGTCCATGGACCCAATCTGAATGCACCGAAGCATGCAAGGGACTCGGAGACCCGAAAAGAACCGAATTGAATGGTCCAATAATTTTGAACAGCTGAGACAAAGTTTCCACCTGAATGGAGCTGAGACAAGAAGAGCGTTCACCATGAATCTGGAACACAACTGGGCCAGTGAGAGGAAATTTTGATGAAAGAAACAACCAAGGAAAAGTCCATCCCCATGATTCACAAGACCTAACACAGCTGGTGGAAAGAGTCCTGACCCGAGTACGAGACACGTGGCGCCCAACACCTTGCTATGACGAAATTAGAGCCACAAGACAGGAACAAGGAGAAAGAATTCATAAAATCAGAGCAAGATTTGAAGAAGTACTGTGTCACGTACCAAACCATACCAATGAATCAACTAATGGATTGGGCGATTCATGCCGAAGAGAGAGACCGCCAAAAACAGGTAAGCTCAGGAGTTAATACTCTGACCCAAGCCATGGCCTCATTGGTGAACCAAGAGTCATCAAAAGTATTTTTACCATCAAGGACGTGGAAGAGGCCGAGGAAGACACGGTCCACCAAGAAAAGCAAACCCAGATGACAGGTGTTACAATTGTGGAAAAAAAAGACACTTTGCTCGAGACTGCAGAAGTCCACCCAAGGGGAACCAGAGACCCCCACCGTTCAACCCTGAAAAATCAACATCAAGAATGATGCAAGAGGAAAGAGAAATGCAAGCTTAACACGGAAGAGGAAACTGAAGAAACCCCTGCTCGCCAGCTGAAGTGTTAGACTGAAATCATGTCCACCCTCTGGGACAGAGACAGCTAAACACTACACCTTGCTGGTGGGACAAAGTCAAACACCAGTAAAATTCTTATGCGACACTGGAGCAGTTAATTTAGTTATCAAAGACAACGTGCCAGGATTGGTACCGGGAAAATAATGGCTCACTGGTATTGGAGCAGGAGGACACATTGAGCTATTGAAGAGGTCAAAGATAACAAAGCAAGTGTAGGTCGCTCCAGTTTCAACCAAAATAGATATTTGTTTCCCGAAAATTTGGACTTGTATCACTGGTTCATTTTTGTTACAGATGTGACTATTGGCAACTGACCTCTGAGTGCGGGAGTGAATGATTGTCTTTCTCCTCGTGCCCTGCGGTCTGCTGGTCACCGGTTCAGGGTGTCCCCCGCCTCCGGCCCGAAGTCAGCTGGAATAGGCTCAGTAAAACTGTGGATATCTGTATTTTGGCAAGCTCGTAGTGGCTTTCAAAATAAATTTGTCTGATGAACAATTAAAATGGCACATTATGGATAACCCGCCAGATCCCACCATGTCACCATCTCGTCCACACCGTGGTCCTTTTGTATGAGAATGCATGTTGGCTGAGGATTGGAAGCATACCTTAACTCAATCTTTGCTTTATTCTCCATCTCTTAATGGGTCCAATCTGAAAAATTCAAACCATGCTTTGTTTTGGAGCATCGACTCTTGGACTGACACCATGGTCGCGAAACAATGGACAGCGACAGATTTCTCGCTGACCTGCCGGATACAATTTGGTCCATTACTCCGAGAGACGTGGGCTTGTGTAATGTTCCCCCCGTCATTTTTCACCTGACTTCCGATCCTGTACATGTGACTCAATACCCATTAAAACAATCAGTTGTCAGTGGCATTTTAGACACCATCGACAGGCTTTTGAAAACAGGTTTGTTGTGTAAAATCACTCAGAGTACAACACTCCTACTTTTCCAGTAGGAAAACAAAATCCTGGCAAGTTTCGAATGGTACATGACCTTCTTGCCATCAATGTGGCTGTTACTACTACCACTTTACCTGTCCCCAATCCTCACTCTGCCCTCCCCCAACTTTATAGTAGAGACATGAACATTGACCTTAACTGAGTGAGGCCTGCAGTTCTATTGATGTTTTTCTAGTTTTTTTGTGACCCCTGGATGAGTCATTGTTGGAACTTGGAGTAATTTTAGCCGGCTGACCACTTCAGGGAAGGTTTGCCACTGTCTCCAGTTCGAATGGTGGATAATGACACTGTCAGTTGTTCACTAGAGCCCCAAAGACTTGGAAATGGCTTAGTAACCTATTCCAGACTGATGTCCATAACATTTTTTTTCGCATTTCTTTGGATCATAGCATGGTGCTCTGAAATTGTAGTCTACATCACTTTGTCCGATACATTCTATTCAAGTGTTTTCTTCATTCAAGACGTGGTGGTAATCAGGTGTGGGAGTGACCTGTGAAATTGAACTCAGCTTTCAAACAAGTGTGATAAGTCAGTTATTTTTTGATGTAACAAAGGGGGGCAATTCTTTTTTCACAGAGGGCCAGACAAGTTTGTCATTTTTTTTACCTTTGTAAATCATCATTTAGAAACTGTATTTTCTTTTTCCTTGGGTTCTCTCATACAAAAATGTATTTCATGATCTTAAAGCTGTTTGTGTGTGAGTGTGTGTGTGTGTGTGTGTGTGTGTGATGAATATGCAAAAAACAGAAATTAGGAAGGGGACAAAAACTTTTTCATGGCACTGAATGTTTGCATTGACATTTTCTCGGTTCAAATGTATAAGAAATGCTGTTTAATATTGTGACACAGTTGATAAATTAAGTGAACTGCTTTCAAAATGTCAAAAAAGGGTAAGTGCTGTGAATAATAATGACAATGGACTCGTTGGAAAATTTTTATTAGAAAAATGAGTTTCTCCAGTGTTTTGTAATTGAATCTATTGTTTCTTTGTCGCAATTTCTCTTGCTTTGGAGAATATGCTTTCGCCATGGACAAAATAATAATAATAATAATCGGAAATAGGCTTTGTCATCATCATTGACTCGACAAAAGCCCAATTGTCATCATATCCAGCATGCGTATGACGAAATTGGTAGTGCTTCTCCATATGGTGCGTTTTCCCGGCAAAACACACAAATAAGTGATAATTTCAGACTCATTGGCGTTCTGCAGTGATGGATACATCGCATCAAAGATGTGTCGCTAGCTAGTCTTGCACTCTTTTCCCACTACACAACAAAGAGCGTTTTGTAATGGTGCATGAAACTAAGCCACCAAAAGTCACTTCAAGACAAAGACAACACCTAGTATTGATGACCATGACTCTTTTGGTTGAAATGTGTAATTTTCATACTTCCAATTTAAGCAAATGTATTTCACCTGCAGTTAATTTAAAAAGGTGGTTCATACTAATAACATTCTCGGTCATACTAATAACATTCTCGGTGTGTTGTAATATTTAAATAATTTTATTAACCAGTTAAGGTCTAATCTAAATATTGTAGATTAAATTACAGAAAATCTGTGCCCACACCAATCATTGTTACGGTCGCGCCATGTAGCGTGGTGCGACCGTGGATATTGTTACCCATACACGGTGACGCTGGAGAGAAGATCGTTCTGTTCGCATTTGTAGCCTTGGTTTAATACCTCAACAAAACTTATAAACAACAGGGGGAGACAAAGTTGGAAACCTTCACGTGGTGTCTCCTGAGAGGCCGCTCGCTGCGGCCTGCGAATTCCAACAAATGCCACTCAGAGCTGCCAACAAGGACCGTGGCACCCTACGTTTTTCATCCAGCCGGAGACATTTGACTGCCCCTCACCTCCGACTACCCCCCGGATGAAATAATCCGCGTTCCAGTGGCAGCTCTAGCGCTATCTGGGGGCAATCCTCAGGCGCTTGTAGTGCAAAAACAAACATAAACAACAGGGGCTTGAATCAACCAACAGCAACTGAAACAAAACATGTAGTGATATACCATGAAGCGCCACGGCGTACGTCTCGGTGTGGCGTGGTGCAAGTGACGTCAGCATGATACGAAGTCAATCCGACCACAACTAACACTAACCGTAGTCCTTAAATAACTCAGGAAACATAATCAAGTAATTGAACACAGCTGAACTGAAAATGCCGTCAAACCAGGAGGGGCAAACGAGCCACTCCTGACAATCATCAACTCATTTTGGTGTTTGTATGTCCCAATTATCCGAGAATTTATATTGTCAAGGACTTTTGGTCCCTGGCAGGATCACCCATGGCAAACAGGTCCTGGAGAGGGATCAGACAAAGAATGACTCGAAAGAAACAGTTGCGAACTTCTATGATGCGTCCCAACTATGAGGTCTGTTTTCCCTGGTTTGGATGGCCTAGAGGTTGGGGACAATACCTAGTGCCTGGCGGCCGGGCCTGTACCAAGAGGGCCTGGCTAGGCACAGCCCGAAGAGGTGACATTGGCTTTTGTACACGTGTCATCCCATGGCCTTACCATATATTGGGCATGCGGCTCAGGTGGACTCCTAGACAAAAACATGGTTGTAGAAGTTTGGAGTTGCCATGTAGAACAAATTCCAAAAAGTTTAAAATAATGTTACCCACAGTTGTCAAACTGTTAAGTGAGATAAGACATCTGATACAAGTGCCTAAAAATTGCAAGATTAGATCAAATCACATGACCACACAATTCATGTTTTACAAAGTATTTTTTCATTTTAAAAATATTTCATCTTTTATTTTTTAATTTGGTGCTAAAACTCCATGAATTACTAATTTAGCCCCTATGAAACACACAAACGCTGACATTTTCAACATTTCTGCATCAATAGAATACATTTAGAAATGTCAGACAGTTTTCTCCCCACAATTTAACAACAAGGTCTCATTTTCAAGAGGAAAACCTCATTAGTTCGTCATTCAATACTTTACTTCACGAATTTCACAGGCCAAAAGAATAACTTAGGCTTGTGTTAAGGCAACTGTACAGTGTATGTGTCTTAATAGCACCCAAACATCTAATCCCATGAAAGTGCTGAATTTAAAAGCTTCTTCTGCAACGTCGAGCCTTGTCTTCTCTCCCGGGCTTTGACCAGTTATTCTCTCTCGCATTCCTCCTCCAGAGGATGAGTTTCTCTGTGGTCCCACATTTGAACAGAACAGTCCCACTGTGGACACAAAAGAACAGAACCGCTTACTGTCATCCTTCACCACTTCGCAGCTTCAACATTTGCACCTTCAGTACATCGCGCTTTTTTATATCAGGTATCCAAATCGAAAATGTTCATAAAAACTGAAACTGGCAAGTGGAAGTCCGGGGACGAAAATGATGGAAGTGAGGGCCTTGCTACTTCAGTTCTGAACTGGGTGGAAATTAGCGCTGAAGTTCTAAAGAAGTAATATTTCGCCGTAGAAGAATGACGTGCCAAATAATAAAAAAGGCAGAGGATGACAACGTCTTGCCTTTTCCTGTTTTATTCGGCTTACATTTTGCATTGCACACATTACTTGCGGAGAAAGACTACATTCCAGTTTTTTGGATATTTTGAATTGACGTTGAAAATGACTATGAGGCGTCCTGTTAAAGAAGGGGAATATGAATGTGTGTGCGTATATGTATACACATATACACACACACATAAACCCATACACACACACACACACACACACACACACACACACACACACACACACATATATATATGATTAATTTTATGGCAATTTTAGGGGAACTGCTTATAAGAGCAGGCGGCTAATATGCGAGAAAATACCGCCAATATTGCTGTTTTTTGTTAATCCTATTAACTGCATTTTTCTTCTCAAAAATCAGTTTTTTATAATATATTTAACTGAAATTGCTGATCCAAACAACCAATGATTTCTAAAGGAAAATCTTGAAAATGACCTGGGGTGCCCTAACTTTTTCTTATGATGGTATTGCTAAAAACAGAGCAGAGATAATTCGTAGCGTCAAATTTTAGGTCACCAAACATTTGGAGTAAAAGTACCAATTTATTGTTGAAATGTCACTTACAGAGCTACTGATGATGATGTCGTCGTATGGGTGCCAACTGATGTCCCTCACGCAGGCACCATGACTCAACAATTTAGAAACCACTGCACCTGTTAGCACGTCATAGACTACAGGGAAAAGCACAAGAAAAGTGTTCAAATATACTCTGTAGAAAATATCAATTTTAGTGGGCTGTAAATTATCATTTACCACATATTTATTTAATGTTTATCAGATGCACATTATAAAGCAAGGCAAGACCACACAAGATAACATCATAATATTACTTAATATAACAGGAGACCAAGTACAGCATAATATTCCTCCATTTATCTAAAGTCAGGGCACGGGCCCAGGTTCAGCAGTGATGCTTCCCTCACCCCAGCCACTTCATCCAGCTCTTGCGGGAAAATCTCATGGTGTTTCCAGGCCACGTATAAGGGGTTCCGGTACCCCATACTCTTGGAGTACCGCCCACAAGACTTTCGGAGGGACATGGTCTATGCATTCTCTAAGCCCACAAAGCACATCTGAAGTTGTTGGGCAGACTCACATGACCTCCAAGAGCCCTGCTGAGGGTATAGAGCTCATCCAAATTTCGACAACTGGGATGAAAACCACACTACTCCTTAATCTGAGATTCGACTTCTCGGCACACCGTCCTCTCCAGTGCCCCTGAATAGATCTTTCCGGGGAGGTCAGCCGCACCCTATACCCACTAAACACTGTATTGATGGTGCAGTGATTATCCCTCCTGAGACATCGGATAGTGGACCAAAATTCCCTTGAACCTTTCCAGAAGTCGTTCTCCTTGGCCTCACTGAACTCCCATGCCCGGTTTTGAATCAGACATCCGCTGTGTGCCGCTTGGCCAACCGGGATCTATCAAATGCCTCCGGAGTCTCGCCTGCCACAAAGGCCCGGTAGGACTCCTTCAGCCTGACGGCATCCCTTACCGCTGGTGTCGCTCTGGGATTGACGCCACAACAAGCATTGATCGCGTAGCGGCTGCAGCGGCGCCGGACATGGCGCTATCTAGGTAGATAGAAGGGCCTGCACCGTATCGCCAATAACTCTAAATCCGGGGAGCAGTGAGTGTTAATGATCTTACTGTCGCAACACCATTCATTGTGTATGAACACGCAAAGTCCCCATCCTTTACTTTTCTCTGTTAATTCTTTTGAATGATCATTTTGAAAAAGTGTTCGGCTAGCTAGCGATACTGTGGCGTCAGGGATTTGCGGGTATAGCCACGGTTCCATGATGAGAATAATGTTGCAGTTCCTAACAAAGCTTTTGGTAGCAATCTGAAGTTCCAACTCATCCATTTTGTGGGTGATGGATCTGACGTTGGTCAAAAAGATACTCGGAAGAGGTGCCCGGTTTGGTTGCTTCCTTAGCGTAGCAGCTAGGTCCGCCCGGCACTGGAGCTTGATTAAATTCTGTGTCATCAGTTCTTCGTGGTGCTTGGCGATTAGGTCATTCACATCTGCCTCGTTAACCTCCAGCCCCAAGGAATTTCCAAGTGACACGACCATGACGACGAGCAAGCTTTGTGGTACGTACTCCACTCATGTTTCAATTATTTCATGTTTAATATTGATTGTCAACATTTGCCTTTTCTTTGTACAACTCTTCATTCCACCTGTTTGCTTTGGATCCATTGTTGTTCACTTTGTATTATGCATTGACTAACGGAAAAAAAACACGGGAAAATGCAATGCTCCACCCAGTGCTCGTAGATATATTTTTTCATGAAAGAGATGCGGCAAAAAAGTGTGTTTCAATGATAAATAGCCTCTCATGTCTTGGCCACCTGGCTTTCTCGCATCTTGAATTTTTTCTCTAATCTAGAGATAATTATTTGCTTGAAATTTTACACGTATGTCGAGGTACCACTTTACTGTGATCTTTAAGCACTTCGACATCGTGGCTTCAGTACATCGCAGTTTATATATTAAGAAATAAAACTTCATAACACTTTGAAATCCACGCTGAAATTGCATTCAAAAGACAGGAGATTACAAATGGTGGAAGTCGAGGCCCCGCTTCTTCTTTGGCTCTGTATTGGGTGGCACTCAGCGCCAGAAGCAGAAGAATTTTATTGCAGGAGAATGACATGCAAAGAAGAAGAATTTCACTGCAGAAGAATAACACGCCAAATATTATAAAAGACCATCATGCCTCTCCTGTTTTCTTCGGATTGCACTGGACATTCTCATTCAACGATGAACAGAAAGTGCCAGGGTTCACACGGATCGCCTGCTGCTAATTTAATCTACAAATTCAACCGCTGTAAAAATCAAGAACAAAAGGTTGCTGCATTTCTGTTGGATGAACAACAGGAAAGCCTGGATCACAAAAGCATTCACAAAAGACTGGTTCTTAAACCGTATCTTCCCGAATGTGAAGCTGTACCTCTCTGAAAGGTGGCTGGATTTTGTGGAGTTTGCATGTTCTCTCCAGGCTTGCGTTTAATTTTTTCGGGTACCTGGATTTCTTCCCAAATCGCAAAAATGTGCAGCTTAGGCTGGTTTGAAGACTCAAAATTTTCCCTAGATATGAATGTGACTAAGTGGTTGTACTTTGGTCTCCTAGTGCCCTGAGATTATCTGGACAGCAAAGTTGAAAGAAATTAAGCCATCATCGCTTAAGCGTCTACTTTGGCTCGGAGAAAAATCCTTTTACTTGAAAAGAACGATTCACCGACACTATGAATAAACTAAGCAGACCAATATAATACAGACGAACAAATACATGTGATTGTATGAAATATATCTCTTAAATAGAAGGGTTCATTGTTAAAATGGAGGCCCCACTCACTGACAATCTTGCCCGTGGAGCACCCGGAGTAGATGAATCTATGTCCCGTGCTGAACTCTGGTGAGAAACGGCAGCGGATGAGCGTGTGCAGAACGCCATGGCCGCGATATGTCATCACTGAGGTGTCACCAGCCAACTTGTGTCGCCCAAGAGCTGGGTAGAAAAAAAGAACAAAACAATAACATAAACAACAATTAATTGAGGACTTACAGAATCTGAACATTTTCACACCTGTGTCATTGTTAAAAAAAACTTTGGATTGATTTGTTTGTATGCATCAACATAGAACCTGCATTCTGATGTGGAATAAAACACCTAAATGAACAGCATATAGCTTGGTGGTGCTTTTGTGTGCGTGCGGCAATAGTTTGTTCCAAGTTAGAGTGGAAAATAAGTATTTGGTCACCTTCAAAGAAGCAAGATTTCCGGCTGTCAAAGAGGTCTAACTTCTAACAAGGTGGTTGCCATTGGAGAGCGTGTCAGAAGAGAGCAGGAACTACAACAACTTCAACACCTGCCTCGCGTGCAACTACCAGCTGCCATGCAGCTGCAAAGTCTCCAGACCCCCCCTCTCCTACAAGGAAGGGGGTCAAGCTTCTACCTTCTGTGTTTTTTTGTGTCTCTAACTGAGGACCAACATACTCCGGCTTGTTTGGTCCGTATACTATTAATCAGAGCCGGAATCCATCCTAATCCTGGACCAATCCCTGGACCATTAACCTACGTCTGTCCTGTTTGTCAAAAAAGAGTTTATAATCATACTAAGTCGGTAAGATGCAGCAACTGCCTCGGCTGGTGCCATCTGCGTCAGAAGAACAACTGCAGCAACCTCAAGTCAGAAAAGGAATACTCAGTCAATTTTACTTGTCTGATCTGTATTAGTCACAAGAACAACCAAAGTCTTCCAAGCCAATCAAGCCAATCAAGCCAATCAAGCCAATCAAGCCAATCAAGCCAATCAAGCCAATCAAGTCAACCAAGTCAACCACCCCAGTCCACACCCTCAGACCAAGACCAAAGAAAATTTAACTTGAAAATTCTACAATTTAACTGCAATGGAATAAAAAACAAGATTTCAGAAATCATCCATTGGATGGATGAACAAAAGGTGAAAATTGCTGCCCTCCAGGAAACAAAACTAATGCCAAACCAAAAGGACCCAAATACGGCCGATTTTACCCTTATAAGAGAAGACAGGGCAAAAGACAAAGGTGGAGGCCTGGCATTCCTTGTCCACAAGGCCATCCATTTCCAGCAAATACATGACCTGCCAAAGGACAATCACCTGGAAAGCCAGGGCATCAAGGTCGACAACATCAACATCATCAATCTGTACATCCCTCCCACTAGCAGCTGCGGCACAGGCTACTCTGCATCTATCCTTCCTTTCCTCCAGATGAAAGATACCCTAATCCTAGGAGACCTGAACGCTCACGACACACTCTGGCATTCACAACTAAGTAATGACAGAGGCAGAGACATTGCTGACGAAATAGGAAATGCAGATTTTGGAACTATTAACGAAGACAACCCAACAAGACTACCAACAAACGGACAACCATCATCACCAGACATATCCTTAGCAAGCCTATCCCTGATGTCCTACACCTCCTGGAAGGTCAAAACCAACCTTGGTTCCGACCACCTTCCCATCATAATCAAGATAGAAACTGACATCAGACCAACAACCAGCGAAAATAGGATTTTCATCAACTTTCGTAAAGCTAACTGGCAAGACTTTCAGACTGAAACAGAAAACAAATTCTCCAGACTTCCAGCCCCAACAGATGTCTACAGGGGTGAACAACATTTTAGGAAAATTATAAATAAGATAGCCAACAAAACCATTCCAGCAGGAAGAATAAAAACGATACTACCCGAGGTACCAACAGAAGCAATAGACAAGATAAAAACAAGAGACGAATTAAGACAAACTGACCCGGACTCCCAACGTATAACAGAACTAAATAGAGAGATAGAATCAATTATAAACAAACATAGGAGAGAGAAATGGAAAGAAACAATTGAAGACAAAAAATCGGACACAACCAAACTATTCCGACTGATAAAACATTTAAATGGCGGCAAACAAGCAAGCAACAACGAAGCAATAAAATTTAAAGGTAAATACATAACAACTCCAAAGAAAATAGCGGACAAATTCAACAAGCAATATTCATCAGTAATACCCCACAAGACAACAAGAACAGCAAGACGAGTTACAAAAGACCTGAAGAAAAACAACAACAACATAGAACCAATTACTATAAGCCAGACAAAGGAAGCAATAAAGAAAGCCAAGGCTTCGAAAGCCTTAGGCCCAGACAAAATATCTACTCTTCACCTTAAACATTTAGGCGACAAAGGACTACAATATTTAACCGACATTTTTAACCTGTCCCTGAAAACAAGTTCGATTCCTGCAATCTGGAAGTCCTCAATCATTATTCCTCTTCTTAAACCTGGTAAACCTGCAAATGAATCCTCATCATACCGTCCCGTCTCTCTTCTATGTCCCAGCATAAAGATCCTAGAACGAGTTATTCTACCAACCCTCACAGAACATCTACCAGTCCCTGACATCCAGCATGGCTTCAGGTCAAACCACTCCACTGTCACAGCTCTGCACGAGTTCACAGAATCAGTGGCAGGCGGCTTTAATGAGAATAAACCGGCAAACCGTACCCTGCTAGTCCAAATCGACCTTAGCAAGGCATTTGATATGGTCTCTCATGAAAAGCTACTCAAAGACCTGAATTTGACCACCCTACCGAGCTGTATAAAGAGATGGCTCAACTGCTACCTGTCAGGAAGACAATCAAGAGTACATTTCAGGAATGCTACATCCAGCTCGCGCAATGTCAGGACAGGGGTGCCGCAAGGAGCGGTTACCTCACCAATACTATTCAACTTCTACCTATCTAACCTTCCTGCAATACCTGAAGATGTCTTTCTAATACAATATGCGGACGATATTTCAATCTTCGTTAAAGGTACGAACGTCGAATCTCTCTCTGCCAAAGCCAACAACTTCTTGGAGAAGCTGGCAGATTTTTTAGAAGAACGACAGCTGGTTGTGTCCCCGGAGAAATCCACAGTGACCTGGTTTACCCCAGCCACTGCTGAAGCTAACCTCCATCCCAAGATCACCATCAAAGGGGTACCAGTAAAACTGGAAAAAACGCCAAAACTACTTGGTGTCACATTTGACACTATGTTTTGTTTTGGCCCGCACATCAAGCAGACAGTTGCAAAGGCAAAGAAAAAGCTGAACCTACTTAAATCACTAGCAGGCTCCAGCTGGGGTTGTGAAAAAGAAACACTACTCCTAACATACAAATCTATCGTCCGTTCTGTCCTTGAATATGCGAGCCCAGTATGGTCGTCAATAATTAAAGACACACACTGGAACCGGCTTCAATCAATTCAAAACCAAGCACTCAGGATAGCATCCGGATGTCTCTCTATGTCAGCCATAGACCACCTGCATGCTGAGTGCGCGGTTATGCCTCTGAAGGAGCACTGTGAAATGATCGGAAAGCAGTACCTGGCGGCATGCCATCTTGAAGGCCATCCAGGTCGCAGACTTCTTCAAGCAAACCAGAAACCAAGAAAGATGAAAAAGACCATCATCACACAGCATGGCAAGGAAATAGAAAAAGAATACGACAAGCCAAATCCTACCAAAGAAGACTACAAACAATGCGTCAAATCCATTCACACCAAAGAAGTTCAAAACATCCTCAACAAGGCAAAACCCAACAAAGTCCTCAATGCCCAACCACCTCTAATAAACCAAGAAGAAAAACTGCTGAGCAGGAAGGTGAGATCCGAGCTCGCCAGGCTCAGATCAGGCTACAGCAGGAAACTAAACAGCTACCTGTCCAGGATCGATCCAGGAATACAAGATGCCTGCCCAAAATGCAACTTTTCCCCCCACAATACTGAACATCTTTTTTCGTGCACAAATGACCCCACAAATCTAACCATCCAAGACCTCTGGACAAGACCAAAGTTGGTCGCAGAATTTTTAAAACTAGACGATTAAGAGAACATTTGTAACCGGTTTTTCTATCACTACGACATACAACACAACACAGAACAAAAAGAAGCTTGACCCCCAGAATTCAGTACCAGAGAGGCTAATCAATCAATCAATCAATCAATCTAACAAGGTATAATGAGGTCTCCACTCGTTACCTGTATTAATAGCATCTTTTTAAAGTCATTATCAGTATAAAAGACACCTGTCCACAACCTCAGTCTCTCACACTCCAAACTTCACTATGGTCAAAACCAAAAATCTGTCGAAGGACATCAGAGACAAAATTGTAGACCTGAAGCAGGCTGGGAAGACTGAATCTGTAATAGGTAAAACACTTAGTGTAAAGAAATTAACTGTGAGAGCAATTATTGGAAAATGGAAGACATACAAGACCACTGATTATCTCCCCGGATCTGGGGCTGCAGCAAGATCTCACCCCGTGGCATCAAAATGATAACAAGAACTGTGAGCAAAAATCCCAGAATCACACGGGGTACCTAGTGAATGACCTACAGAGAGCTGGGACCTCAGTGACAAAGGCTACTATCAGCAACACAAAGTGCCACCAGGGACTCAAATCCGGAGAGACTGGGGGTGTGACATCTGCAGCCGGGACACTGCAGCGTGGAGCAGCTCGCGAGTGACTGCCGCATCGGCCAAAGGTGGTATATGCGCAGTTATTACGATAACGGGCGAGAACTGCCGGGGGATGTAAAACGGCCTGCGGCTAACAGCTACTAGCTGGATATCTCGAGGGCAAAGTTGCTCATTCACAGTATTATGCCCGGAATGCACAATCTATTATTAATAAAAACAGCTAGTCCCCCACCTTTTCTCCTACCGCTCTCCTCAACATCCCTGTCCGCCCTCACCTGCTGAAAGCCATCCAAGGAGACGAGAGTCTGGTGTTAATTCAGTCAGCTAGGTCCCCGTGAAGCACATTATGCAGATTTTACGATATTGTTGTTGTTTTTTGGTAAGCGCTGTTAGCTCTTCCATCTTATTGGGGAGAGATCTTACGTTCCCCGTAATAATGGATGGAAGCGTCGCTTTCTCTCCTGACATTTTTGTCCAACTCTGGATCCTCTTCTCTTCCTCTTTAGCTCCACGGGGATGTCCAGGTGTAGGGGAATCCAGTTGTTGCGTAGCGCTAAGAGCTGATCCTTTGTGTAAAACAGCGAAGGCATGGCTGAGTGGGTCAAAAATATAATGTCCAGAATTTGCAAAGATAAACTAAACTAATAGATCAAAGACTTCCTCTCGCACAACTTGAGTCTTGGAGTAGAGTCTTGAAAGTAAAGTTTGAAAACATTAAAGTATTGAATATAATATATAAAGTAAAGTAGCAAGTAAAATCTTAAGAGACAATAAAACATAAAAATAAAGGATAAAAAAGCTGTAAAAACACAATACGAGTGAGGGTTTAGGGAGCTACTACAACAAGCAGCCGCTTTGAGCGGCGCCAATGATGACAAAAAAATGACATGACATGAAAACAATGCAGGTGTGCGTGAGGGAGTGATGCATGTCGCAAGTTACAATGGATTGTGGATGACTGGGCTCATGTGCATGGTTGCCAATGATGTGGGCTGTTCATAAACAGCTGCAATGATGATCTGGACCATGTACAAATAGAATGGTAGGGTTGGTAAACTCCGGTGTATTGGTAGACAGTGGAAGAAATCTAGCGCCAAGACAAACAACTAAAGTCATTTTTTTTCTTGAAAACAAAATGCACAAGACAAATGACGAAGAAATGGGAGGAAACTGGAGTCCAATGTATGTGACAGAACCGTGCAAAACCACACAAAAGGAAATGGGATTTTCATTTTGGAAAGCTAAAATGAAACCATCCTTAATGTTTTAACAGAAAAAAACAATTGAATTGGGCTAAGAAGAGGCCATCATGGATCTGTGGATAAAGGTTATCTGTATTGGATAGATTGATGATGCTGGACCGTTTATTTGGTGCCATTCCAGTTGGGTTTGCAAAGAGGACTGCCTAAAGACAAAAAACAATTCCCACAGTCCTAAATGATATGGGGCTGCATACATTTTGGACATAGTTTATATCCCTAAAAATTGAAAAGATGTTGGAGTATTGTGAGATTCTTTTCCAACATGGCAGTGCATATCATGGTGGAATGGCAGCCGAGTGGTAAATGCGTCGGCCTCAGAGTTTTGGTGCCCCACGATTAGTTGTCCACAGATTCAGGGTGTACCCCGTCTGGTGCCCATCATTAGCTGCGATAGGCTCCAGCACCCCTAGTGACCCTTGTGAGGATAAGCGGTTCAGAAAATGAATGATGCAAACAATGCATCATGTCACAGAGCAAAAACTGCACATGCATTCATTGGAGGAGGACGCGTCTAATCATTATGTCTGCAAATATCCCAGATCTTAACCCAATTGAAAACCTGTGGTGGAAATTTAGTCTCAATCTGAGTCTCAACTATGGTTACGAGTTGGTTTTGTATTACTGATATCATGTCTGTACTTGGACAGCGGATAAAATAACGCTTTTTCAGAAGTATTCAGAAGTATTGTCGGACCTATACTCACAAATGACTCTAAATACGACCTTTTCAGGTTATGAAACACTGATTTTGTAAAGGTTGTATGGCATGTTAGGGTTATTATAGTGCTTTGAAAAGTTGGTCGCCCGCCATATCAGGGATACAATCCCTCCCACCAGTTTGTCTATAGAGCAAATAGGTCCACTGATTAGCCTCAGTCTGAGTGTCAACTATGGTGATGAGTTGGTTTTGTATTACTGATATCCTCTCTTCCTCCATCTGTGTGCAGTGGTACCTCGTGGTACGACATGCTCTTGTAGCGTCTGTTTTGTCGCATCTCTTTCATGTATACCAATATCTACGAGCACTGAACGATTTATTCAGACGAGTTTCGACCAGGTAACGCACAACGCGCATGCGTGAGCAAAAAGAGAGCTTTATGGGTAATGAAGTATACTCGTGCACACAACGCCGATAGGCAATGGCACTGTTTCTCAGAATAAAACTTAATTACCCACAATCAATACGTGGGTAAGCTCAGCTGTTGCATTTCCTGTTTTTACTACCTAAGAAGATCCTTCAGCTCTACATGACCTTCATTTGTTTTGAGAGCTTAAACTTCTATTGTAACTAGGGGCCTTGACCATTGACTTCTCACTCCTATTTTACCGCCCCACTCTTGAGAGCTGAGAGGTCAATTGTAACTAGGGTCCTTGAAGCTAATAAGCAAGAAAAAGATGTGTAATGCCAGAATGAACCTGCAGAGAGACGAGAGAGGTTCGTGTTACGGCTGGCAGCCTGGACACATACTATGTAGGAGGTGTGTGCTTTCTTTTCTTTCCAGGTATCTGCAGCTGTGGCTCCACCCCTGTGACAAAGCCCTACCCAGGCCAACACAGCTGTGACTAATTCCCCAATCATCCCTCCTTCAATCAAGATTCACTTCCGGCCCTTATTTAAACCCTTTTCATTTGTCAGTTCAGACTTGCCCTTGCTCCCTTGTTGCTGAACTGCTGACCTGTAGGCTTGTGAGTACATTACTCCCTGTTATATTTTGTATGTGTTGTTAATGATTTTGGGTTGCATAGGGGGACTTGAGATAAGTTTAGACACCCCGGGGTATACATAGTTTGTGCATTTAGACACGTAGTTATTCCCCTGTCTAGACTTTTTTTTACATCAGTTTGACAGTGGCACCCTTCGGTCTTATTTCCTGTATTTTGTGGGTGTTCATTTGAACACCTGTCTGGGAGGGGGTTTTACCGTGTTTATTTGAGGGTGCCACTTTAATATCTCGTGCTTCCCCTGTTATCCCGTAGTCTGTTTTATGGACTTTATTGTAAATAAAATATAACTGAAGGCTACTTGCAGTGTTTGTCCGAACTCATCTTTGACCGAACCCGTCTGCTGTGATAGTTGCGACTCCCTGGTATATCATACCCCAGGGGGAGTCGTAACAGTTCGATTCTCTCTTCCAAGAATCTCACAGAGGATTGTCCTGTCTCTTTATTTGTGCGTGCATTTGGAAATGCCTATTGGTGCACATAACAACCCTTCCAATATACAAAAACAAGATCCAAGTTAAGAAATCCCCCAACATTTAAATACATTTCCTGTCTTTCCTTTCATTTTCCATACCGCTCATCGTCACAAGGGTTGCTGGGGTTGCTGGAGCCTTTCCAGTTAACCACGGCTAGCAGACGGCGACAGCCTGAATTGGTTGCATGCTAATCACAGGGCACAATAAAACAAACAACCCTTTATGGTTACACAGCCCCACTGCCACCAAGTGGGAATGAAACCCAGACTGCGTACACACCAAAGTCAGGCGAAAGAATCACTGCAACATTTAGTGGTCCATTTCCTGCGTCTGGTATATTATTTTGAAAAAGTCCTGCATTCTTGATACATGACTTACTATTGAGTTTTTTTTAATTAAATTATTGAAATAAAAAGAATTAGAAAGCCTTGTTTTACCTCACGGAAAAACAGAAGATGAGAAAGTGGCATGCAAATGACTGATATTGTAAGACAATACAGGCCAGCCGTAACCCCAGGTATGTCAGGCGCAGTGGAGTTTTCATTCCAACCCATAAAGAAGACACTGTTTCACCAATCTGGTGTCTTACAAGTGCCATCAGTGGATAGAAGTCAGGTACATTTTGTTTTCTGCGGGAATTTAATTGGTCAAAGTGTCTGTGCTGGATCGGTTAGGTAAAAAAACCTGCAACAACAGCAGAAAGGGAACAGATACAGCCTCTTCGTGGCCCCTTCCATTTAACCAGACCCAAGGGCTAATGTGCTTCGTCAGGCGCGCACCCCACGACTCGGACCATAGCTGGCGCCACCGAGACTCTGGAGTCTCCTCCCCCTCCCCTTTTTGAGATGGGGGTCCTGGTATCCGGCACAGTCCTCCCGCCTGCTTCTCCTTGCTGGAGATGTTGAGACGAACCCGGGACCTGACGGAGATTGCCACCACCGATCCGTCGCGGCCAACCATTGCTCCGCCCCTACCTGCCCCGCCCTGTGCCACAGTCGGTCCGCAGCGGCCTCCCCCGGCAGTTGCAGACCGGCCCTTGGAGGTGCGTGGCCCACGGAGGCCAACCTCCCGGCCCTCCCCTTCAGGAGGGCTGACTTGTTGCTCCTAAAACATGGCAATCAGGACCGGGATCCGCTTCCTCGCTTGCGCGGAAACCAGTTGTGGAGCGATGACCCACCGCGGAAGGCACCGCCGTGGAGACACCCCCAAGGCGTCCATATGGTGATGCTCCCTGCACAGGCCCCTAATCAAGACAGTCACCGGTCGCGTTGCGGCCGACGTTGCAGCCCGACCCCCGTCCGATTCCCAGCACAAAGTGAAATGCGCCGGCTGCCAGCGTACCATCGCCAAGACGAACCAGCCCCTCACCTGTCGAACCTGCAGAGCGTCCTACCACCGGTCCTGATCAGTCACTACCCGTGATGCTGTGGCACCTATGAGGTCATCTGACAGCTGGTCCTGCCCACAATGTGCCGCCACCCCGACACCGGCCGCCTCCCAACCTCAACCCGACCTTCCAAACTCCCTCCTACCCCTCCCCAAACCAAAGAAGGACATCCCTGACGTAGCCAAAAGATCCGCGCTGCGCATCTTGCAGTGGAATGCAGACGGCGTGAAGACGAAGTCTGCCGAGCTGGAAAAGTGGATGGTCGAGGGCAAGTACGACATCTGCCTGATCCAGGAAAGCAAGCTGCGGGCCAAAGATTCCACCCCAACCTTCCCGGGGTATGCTGTTGTCCGTGCCGACTGTCCCAAAGACCAACCCAGGGGCGGAATTATGACCCTGATCAAAGACGAACTCTCCTTCATGAACCTGAGCGCCTCCCTGCGGGGCCTCCTGGAGTCGTCCACAATCATGGTACGTGTGACCCGGCACCGCTGGTTGACGGTGCACAACCTCTACTCACCCCCATGCCAAGATCCGGGACGAAACTCAAAACTGGACCTTACCTGGATCGGGGCGAACACCGACGTGATCATCGGCGGTGACCTAAACGCCCACTCCGGCCTCTGGGACTACAACCAGCCAAGCGACAGCCTTGGGTTCGACATCGAGGACTGGCAGCTGAGGAACTATATCACACTCCTCAACAACGGGTCGGCAACAAGAGTGAACCAAAACACCGGCGGGCTTAGCACACCCGACCCCACCTTTGCCCACCCCGGCTCGCCAACCATGCCAAATGGACTGTTGATGAGGACCTTGGATCCGACCACCTACCCCTGTCCATTTCAGTGGCCTGTGTCGTCCGCCCGTCGTGCCCGCCCCTATCAACGGCACAGTGGAACCACAAAGACGTCGACTGGCCAACCTTCACTAAGGACGTAGAAGACGCAGTCCTGAGTTTCGGAACCAACACGCCCCCGCCGTTGACCGACCGCCTCTCCTGCTTCACGACTCTGCTGAAGGAGGTGGGGAAGCACATCGTTGGCAAATCCCGGACAGGCAAGACGAGCAACACCTGGATGTCGGCTGACGTGAGATCTGCCATCAACGAACGCAATCGCCTATGCCGCTTCGTAGGCACCCACAGAGAAGACTGGCGAGCTGCTTGCAGGGAAGTGAACACCCTCACCTGGTCGGCCAAGGAAGCAAAGTGGGCTGCCCTATTGGATGAGCTGGAGTTCAATCTGGACCCCAGCAAAACGTGGCGATTGATCCGCTCTCTCAGCGGATCAGCTGATAACTGCGCCCTTACTGAGACCTGCAACACAACGGCCGCCTCTACACTACCAACGTGGGGAAAGCCGATGTTTTTGCCAAGCACTATGCCGCAGTGTGCAGACTCTCCTTCTCCAAAGAAGACACCGCATCCGAGAAGCGAAGCAACGGCTGGACGAGGCGCTGCAGCTAGAAGCGGGCGTGTGCTCTTACTCCTCGCGAGTAAGCCAACTCCTTTGAAAAAGCCCTCCGCCTCCCTCCTGATCACCCTCGGCATGAACTTGCTTCAAAGACAGTCGGGCAACGTCTCCGGCATCCAACCTCCCTCCCGCCCTGTCCAACCAACGAGAAGTCCTCCCGCCCCCCATCGAGTGTCCGTGGGTGAACGACACCGACCTCTGGACGGTCTCTGCAACCCTTGGGAGAGCCACAAACCTCGATCCCCCGCCAGTCCTTCGGGAACGTGCCATCTACGCCATCCATGCAGTCGCACCAGTGGTCACCATCTATACCGACGGCTCTGCTAACGATGGAACGACGGCCGGCGGGGCGGCGATGATCGCCACCACCGGAGATCCGGCAGACCCAGTCACCACATATTCAAAGCCGATGCGTGGGGCCCCTATCACGTCCTCTTTCGAAGAAGAGAAGGCGGCCATGACGAATGGCTAACTGACACGAATGTAGCTGGTGATGTCGCAGTGTGCTCTAACAGTCAATCCTTACTGACTGCCATTGCGAGCCACTCGGCTGACACCGGCGAAATCCGTCGCCTACTGAACCAGCGCACGGCTCGGACAGCCCTCCTGTGGACCCCAGGTCATTGCGGGTTGCCTGGGAATGAAATGGCAGACGCCCTAGCGAAGGAAGCCGCCTCCTCCAAGGTCGATGTGCCACGGCCAATCTCCTTCGCCCCAGCCAAAGCAGCCATCAGATGACTGATTCGTGCCAATCCACCAAGACCGGATCATCGCGCAGCGGTCGTCTACCCAAAGTATAACTGGCGCCTAGACTGCCCGCGCGTGGAGAACCGGAGCAACGCGGTTCTCATCGCCCGCCTCCGCTCGAGCCACCACCCAAGCCTGAGAGCCTCCCGTCACCTTCTCAACCCCACCCTCGACCCAACCTGCCCCCTCTGCCGGGAAGAGACGCAAGACCTTGAACACTGGCTCCAGCGTTGCCCCGGCCTCTCTTCCCTCCAAATCTTCGGTGTCGTCTCGCCCCCCCTGGACGTACTGGTGACTGAGCCGTCCAAGGTGCTAGCGCTTGCCAGGCATACTCTAGGTTAGGGTCACCTGGGCACTGCCTCAACAACAACAACAGCAGCACTCGAGGACCGGTTAGGATGAGGGTTTGGTCTGATAGACCTGTTTTATGGATCAAGTTACACTTATTGGAAAGATCAGATCTAAGCATGTTTCGGAAGAAGTAGTTTGGTTAGTGGGGCCACTGATTAGTTGTGTAAAGCTAAATTTAGTGAACAGTGATTTCAACTGTCTGATTTCATTTGTCGAGCCAGTTAATACTTAAATCTCCGAGCAAGACAACTTAATTTCTTGTGTCGCATTCCCTAAGTAGGGCCGATGCTCCGTCTGTATGGAATGCATTAGAGGCGGCTGGACGTCTTCACATGCTAATCAAAGTTATTCACATTAGTGGGGATAGTGATATTTTAAGACTGATGCCTTTAAGGTTGGGTATGTTAACCCATTCTATTTGCTTACATTTAAAGGTGTTCCCTATTATAATGGGCAATTGTGGCTGAGTGATTCTAGATGGAATGGACAAGATTGTTTTTTATTAATCGACCAATCCCTAATCCCCTAATATGAAATCAGCCAACCACCTAATTAGTGTACCTTAGTAAGTACTCGCACTTTTGGTAGTTTATAGATTTTTTCAGATGTAAAATGAATAACTTGGCTCAATAAAGGTTGAAAAATAATGGATTAGATATCATTAAATGGAAATAAACTCCTCTCATGAAATGATTTACATCTCCATAGTTTTTTCTTTGCATCGATGCTTTTCCACATACCTCTTTGGGGAACCCGCTGCCAGCGATAATCCCAATTCTGATGGGTGACAGCCAGACGTGATGCTGTTAACCCCTCTTTAGGAGAGAACTTTCTCACGTCCCAGAGTTTAATGGACTGGTCCTTTGAGTTGCTGATCAAATAACGTGCATCACCCTGCCATGGTATGGACAAAGGAAATGAAGGGAATTATTATAGTGAACTGATCTACATATATTAAACAAGGAATGTCATCCCTCGCCACTTCACGGCTTCAGTCTATTGCGGTATTTTATATGAAGTATCCAAAATTAAAAAAAAAAAGTTCATTTCACACTGAAACTCGCACCCTGAAGAAAGGTAACCTACCCAACTCAGCGACAGAAAAGAAAATTCCCTTCGCAACAATATAAAAGGCCGAGCAAGACAAGTCTATTCCAGCTTTGTTTGGATTTGCTCTTAAAAATGCCTTACAAGTCCTACGCCATTTAAGGAATCGAAGGAACCCAAGAAAAAAAACTAAAAATGACAGTGACCTAAAAGAGTTCCTAGATACAGTTGTGGTCAAAAGTTTACCTACACTTGTGAAGAACATAATGTCATGGCTCTCTTGAGTTTCAAGTTATTTCTAGAACTCTGATTTTTTTCTGATAGTGATTAGAACAGATAGTTCTTTGTCACAAAAACATTCATGAAGTTCGGTTCTTTTATGACTTTATTATGGGTGAACATAAAAAAGTGATCAAATGTGCTGGTTCAAAAATATACATACAGCAGCGCTAATATTTGATAACTTGTCCCTTGGCCATTTTCACTTCAATTAGGCGCTTTTGGTAGCCATCCACAAGCTTCTGGCAAGCTTTTGGTTGAATCTTTGACCACCCCTCTTGACAGAATTGGTGCAGTTCAGTTAAATTTGATGGCTTTCTGACATGGACTTGTTTCTTCAGCATTGTCCACAAGTTATCAATAGGGGTTAAGTCAGGATTTTGGGAAGGGCATTCAAAAACCTTAATTCTAACCTGATTTAGCCATTCCATTGCCTCTTTTGATGTGTTTTTGGGGTTATTGACTTCATGAATGTTTTTGTGACAAAGAGACATCTGTTACAATCACTCTATCCTGAGAGAAATCAGAGTTGTAGAAATAACTGGAAACTCAAGAGAGCCATGACATTATGTTCTTCACAAGTGTATGCAAACTTTTGACCACAGCTGTATATTCAAAGGGACAAGAATGTACCATGGCAGTGTGGCATAATTAAATCTACCATGCGTTATGTCCATATATGGTGCTCGGACGTTTGTTCGCTGGTCTTTTGGTTCCTTTTGGTATCCGGTCTTTTAGTCGCTGGTCAAATGGTGACAGTTTACTGTTGAAACCAGCTCTGAAAATTATATTCATGAGAGAGAGTTTAATATCTAAGAGAGAAAGTTTAATATCTAAGAGAGAAAGTTTAATATCGTGGAGAGAAAGTTTAATATCTAAGAGAGAAAGTTTAATATCGTGGAGAGAAAGTTTAATATCTAAGAGAGAAAGTTTAATATCGTGGAGAGAAAGTTTAATATCTAAGTACTGTTTAATATCTAAGAACTGTTTAATATCTAAGTACTGTTTAATATCTAAGTACTGTTTAATATCTAAGTACTGTTTAATATCTAAGTACTGTTTAATATCTAAGTACTGTTTAATATCTAAGTACTGTTTAATATCTAAGTACTGTTTAATATCTAAGTACTGTTTAATATCTAAGTACTGTTTAATATCTAAGTACTGTTTAATATCTAAGTACTGTTTAATATCTAAGTACTGTTTAATATCTAAGTACATTCGACCGGCGACCAAAAGACCGGTCACGCCATATATATAAATACATATATACCGTATTTTCACACCGTATTTTATAGGGTGCACTTAAAGTCTGAAATTTTCTATAAAATGGTCGATGCGCCCTATCGGTCGGTGCACCTTTTTTGTGCACTAAATTCAATTTTTGTATGGCCCTGACCGCTTGAGTGACTGGTTTTATTTCTTGCCGGTACTCTACTTATTGCGATCAACCGAGTTACAATGGATCGTGGATGACTGGGCTCAAGGGTTGGCAAGCAATGTTGTTCGAGCATTCGCCAAAGCTGGAATCAAGTTCCAGGAACACACAACATGTTGAATGTCTAACTCTTTATGTCAGATACAGAAGATGGGTTTGACGGTTTTGTAGATGTTTAACTGCTTATTTTTGCTCGTGCTGTCTTTAAAAAACATGCTAGCGACTAGCCCAAGATACTCTAGCAGCTAACATAGCATACACTAGTGGCTAGCATAACATAGGTATGGTAGCGGCTAGCATAACATATGGTAGCCTTGTGTCATGCCAGCGACTTTTCTGACGAGGCGCCCAATGCATTGACAAAAAAAAGAAAAACATCAAAAGAACTGCAGACCTCAGTTAAGGTTAATGAACCTGACTCTACTATAAGAAAAACACTGGCCAAAGCTGGTATCCAAGACAGTTCCAAAGCGAAAACCATTGCTGTCCAAAAAAAAAAAATAAAGGCTCATCTTACATTTGTCAGAAAAACATCTGGATGATTCTCCACACTTTTGGAAGAACATTCCGTGAACTGATGAAGTAGAACTTATTGGAGGATGTGCGGCCCGTTGCCCTCAGTGAAAAAGATGGCACAGCATTCCATCAAAAAAACACTATAGTAATACCTTGACATACGAGTGGCCCAACAATCAAGAAATTTGAGACATGAGGAAAATTCTGGGCATTTTTTTTCCCCGAGACACCAGACAAATTTGACATACAAGTATATGATGCGGTCGCAAAGTGGTCCTTTTTCAGGTGCGTAGTGACATACATGATGGGAGGGAGTGACTTCTTTTAATATGGATAAATGAGAAACAGTTGGCAGAATCAGCAAGGACTTGAAAGTAAAGCAAGTAGCTAACAAGGGGGATACTTTGAAGTCAGCAAAACCTTCAAAGCGAGTTGTGGCTGATTCGATAACTTTAAAAAAAAACTTACTGGGGCACTCGGTTGTGAGGCACGAGGAAGCATCGAATAATTGCACAATAAAGGTGTGTTCTAAGGCTAAGTTCATTTAAGTTGCTCCCTCAAAATTGCAAATCATAACCACTAGATAGGTATTTGCGAGCATAGTTGGACAATTAGAACAATTAAAAACACGTTTTCCCATTGTGATAGCATATTTTTCTGTATTTTTGAGAGGGTGGGAACTGAATAATTTGTATTGTTATTTTATATGGGAAATTTGCATGTTCTCCCAGGGACTGCGTGGGTTTCCTGCAGGTACTCCGGATTCTTCGCACAGTCTAAAAACATGCATGGTAAGCTGATTGGAAATTCAAGATTGCCCCTTGGTATGGGTTTAAGTGTGCATGGTACGTCTCCATGTGCAATGCGATCGGCTGGCCACCAATTCAGGGTGTACCCCGCATCTGGCCAGAAGTAAGCTTGGATAGGCTCCAGCAGTCCCTGTGACCCTAATGAGGATAATGCTGTTCAGAAAATGAAAAAATGTATGAATGAATGAATGAATAGCTATAAAAACTTTACTGCAGCTATAGACACAGTGCTGTCTTACATCAAGTGCAGCATGGCTACGGTCACTGTGGAGAAGACCATCCAGGTGTACCCAAACCGGAAACCGTGGATGACCAGCCAGGTCAGGTCATTCCTACGGGCCCGAGATGCAGCCTTCAGATCTGGTGGCAGGGCACTCTACAGTGCAGCTCGCACCAACCTGAAGAGAGGCATTAAGGCTGCCAAAGCGGACTAAAATGGAAATATAGAAGGGCATCATGATGACCCCCAACTTTGCGGTAGAGCATACGGAGCCTCACCAACTACAAGGGCCGAGCTGCGACTCCTGCGACACTGGCAGAGGACCTTAACAACTTTTTTGCCCGCTTTTGAGTGCCAACCTCCACAACCAGTAACACCACCTCAACCTCCAGTACATCCCACACCAAGCTCGGGAAGAAGCTCCACCCCACTCATTGTGGAGGTAGTGGATGCAAGACGTGTGTTCCGTGCAATCAACCCCAGGAAGGCCACAGGGCCGGATGGAATACCAGGCAAAGTACTTAAGGCCTGTGCTGACCAACTAGCACCAGACTTCACAGATGGAATAACCACTGACCTCCACACTGCACTGAGCCACCTTGGAAAAAGGAGCTATTTCAGAATGCTTTTCATCAAGTACAGCTCAGCCTTTAACACCATAAGATGGGGCATTCTTATCCCCAAGTTGGCCAACCTGGGGCTCCCACCTTCCACATGCTCCTGGATTGAGAACTTTCTGGTCACCACCTCTTATCCGCCCGGATGCTCAGCACCGGCTTGCCCCAAGGCTGTGTGCTGAGTCCACTACTCCACTTGTTCTACACACACACACACGACTGCAGACCCACTCTGCCCAAAAACATCATTGTGAAATTTGCGGACGATACAACAGTGGTGGGGATGATCACAGGGGAGAATGAGACGGCCTGCAGAGATGGGGTTCTTAGACTCAGTGAGTGGTGCAATCTCAACAACTTGGCGTTGAACGTCTTCAAAACTAGAGAACTTAGTAGTAGTTCACATCTCTTTAGATCTTTGGCAGAAAACGCCACAGCATTCATAAAGAAGGCCGAGCAGAGGCTACGATTCCTGAGAGTACTCAGGAAAGAGCAACTGAACACCAACTTCCTGGTGACCTTCTACCGGTCTGCCATTGAGAGCATACTGACCTACGTTGTATCAGCGTGGCACTCAAGCTGCACAGAAGCCGACTCCAATTCCAATTCCCCCTACCCACCATGTCCAACATCTCTGAATCTCGGTGCCTTAGTAGGACAGAGAGCATTATAAAAGACAATACACTTCCCGGCTTCCACCACTTAAACCTGCTGCCCTCTGAAAGGAGCTGCAGAGCTATACCTGCCAAGACAATCAGACTCAAGGACAGTTTCTTGCCAAGAGCTGTCACCATATTCAACTCGAGTTCTACACCTATGACCTAATAAAAACGTATTACTACTACTTATACTTGTTATGTTGACAACTTATTTATCTATTACTATTTTGTGATTATTTATTTATCATTACTATCCTTGAGACAGATTTATGACCCTGGCAACAAATAATGGCTTTAATGTGATTGGTTAAATGCTTCAATATTAAAACACACATCTGGAATCAGTGCAACCAGAGGGAAAACAACAAAAGGAAGCTAACAGACAATTTGGAATTATTTAATAAGTATTGATGGACAAAATATAATATATGATTCAGATATTTCTTAGGCCAGCAGAGAAGGCCAAGATGGCCCGCCACTGCTATATATTGATTTTTTATGTGTTTGCTTGTTTGTTTTTGCGTCATAGACTCAGCCAGTGGTGCAACTAGGAGCTGAACTTCTGTGCTGACCTCACTTGGACTAATTTATTCATTTCTTATTTATTGATTATTTATTTGTCTGTCGGTTTTAAATCTTATTATACTTTATAATGACAATAAAAACCATTCAATTCAATGAACGTGAAGAAGCAATGTCTGCATTGATAGACTGCGAAAACCACCATTATCCGCACCTTGCTGTGGATGAAGGTGATGCCGTCCCTGTGGCCCGCCAGCTGTCCAACAGGCTGTGGCCGATCTTCCCGTAACATTCTCCTGTCCCACACTTTGCACAGGGCATCATCACTGCCGGAGAAGAGCAGCTGGGAAGAGTTGTCGGCAAATGCCACTGCGTTCACATGATCCTCATGAGCATCAATCTGCCGGAAAAGAGAAAAGGCACATTATTTCTGAGAGTTTAGTCCACTACAAAAATCATCCATCGCTCAACTACACTCCACCTGATGAAAGAGGGCTGCCAACAAGTATACTCAAATTTCATGTAATATGTAAAGAACTTTTTTTTATTTGATTTTTTTGTCATGTTGTCTTGTTAAAGATATTGATCAATTAAGGACAGATTTCAGCTTTTTGACCATTCATGATATGAAAGTATTGTTCAAGGTCAGGAAGACACTCTAGCTGACACCAGTGCATGTCTGTTGAGTTAAATGTTGCTGCTATTTGACGGTCACCATTTGATTGCACCAGCAAGCCCCGTGCTTCACGTGCGATATAGTTGACGCTGTGAGTTGTGCGCAATGGGCTGGAAGATATGCTGATGAGTGATAGTCAGCATGATCAAACATGTCTGGACCAGATGAAGTAGAGAGAGAAAGGGTGCAGCATTTCAGAATTAACACCATTAGATTGGACAGGAGTTTACCGCCCGTGCTTCCTTAATAGTACTACCAAAGACGTTAGTTTGTTTTTCTTTTGAAATTATTTAGGCAAGTGACATAAGTTGTGATCATAACATTTTTCATTTGCTGCTGAAAATAGACATCTAATCGACTATTTAAAATGTAGCTGCTTAGCATCAAAGATCCTGTCGGACTTTGATGGATTTGTGGGTGATGATGACGAGTACACGGTAAAATGGCTAAATAAAGGACAATGGAACTCAGTTTTGCTTCTGTTGCCTTTTTAAAAACGTGTTTTTAGCGTGTGGGTGTAGCGTGTATGTTTTGTATTGCCATGCCAGGCTGCGTCTATAAAAACAGTGCGTACTTTGTGTGTGTAAAATACAGAAATTCGTTATTGACACTGCGGCTAAAAATACGATGTGCCGTATAGTCGTGAAAATATGGTAAATACTTCAAATACTGTACTCTCAGTGAAAAATTTCCTCCTCGCTTGATATAAATAATTAAAAAACGGGCTAACGGGAGTTTTAGTCCAAGTCCTTAAAAGGGAGTGATATCCACGATATTCGAGAGATTACTGTACTCGCCTGACAAAGCGTGAAATGGAAAGATGTCAGGTAACAAAACAACCTAAAAAACACCATTGTCTGTTATGAACAAAACGGTCAAAACCAATGTTCACTGTAAGCTGTGCACTTGCGCAATTGCGCACTACTCGTGTTCCCCACGCATTGCAAAATTTACATTTTTTGTGTGCCATTTTGTAACGCAACATAGAGAGTGGCAGCCTGTCACTGTCAAACGACGAAAAACGGTAATTACCGTCTTTCATTGAATAGTAGCCGCATTTGTTGGACAACAAAAATGACTGAATCGACTTAGACGCGCAAAAAAAAACGACATGCACAAAAATGCAAGGTGACAAAGACGAAACACCATAATGCCATGACTCAAGACAATGTGGCCGAAAAAAGCGTGAAATGGATAGATGTCAGGTAACAAAACAACCTAAAAAACACCTTTGTCTCTTATGAACAAATCGGTCAAAACCAATGTTCACTGTAAGCTATGCACTTGCGCAATTGGCACTACTCATGTTCCCCACGCACAGCAAAATTTTTTGTGTGCCACTTTGTAACGCAACTCAGAGATTGGCAGCCTGTCACTGTCAAACGACAAGAAACGGTAATTACCGTATTTCGTTGAATAGTAGCCGCATTTGTTGGACAACAAAAATGACTGAATCGACTTAGACGCGCATGAAAAACGACATCCACGAAAATGCAAGGTGACAAAGACGAAACATCATAATGCCATGACTCAAGACAATGTGGCCGAAACTGTCATTTATTTGAAAATAGAGAAAGGATAAACAGATAAAAGGCTATAAAAATATTTCAACGTCAAGAATGAAATTCAGGGGAAAAAACGTATCTTGCATAAAAGATGAAAAAACGCACTTCTGCTTGCGTCGCCAGCCCACCGGAGTTATAAACTGACACTGACTGGCTATACGCGAGTAGTCTTGATAGTTGTGTTCTTAGCGTTTACCATGTCAGCACATCCCAATAGTACTCAAGGCTGATCAAAGGTCTTGCGGTGGATCGTTAAAATATCAGCCTTAATACCTGCGTAATGTGTACCTCATGCTAGTATTGCACTCAGATACTTGAACACTTTCAGTGGTACCTTGAGATGCAAGTTTAATGCGTTCTGGGACTGAGCTCGTATGTTGGTTTACACGTATCTCAAATCAACGTTTCCCAGAGAAATGAAACAAATAGAAACTAATCTCAGCATCTAATCTCACCCTCTGAAAAAAGAACACCAAAAAAAGAATATTAGAATGGAAAAACATTTTTATTGGTTTTAATTCACCATCTACTAACAGAGTAAAAAATAACTACTTGTTATGATGTTTAATAACAAAATTAGGCATTATTTTATACAACGGGGAGTTAGTGGATGGGAGGGGGGGAGAATGAAGAGAGGATGCGCTTGTAACGTAACAGACATTAAATTGAACCCAAATGAACTTAGATTCTCATACACACACAAGGAAGTTTTAATCTTATCTTACACTAAATTTAAACCTTCTTGTGCAATAATTAAGGCATTCATGTATTCCACCGCGGCTTTTGGGGCGAACTTCTTGTTTCTCCACACGTAACGCTTAGAATAGGGAGAGAGGCTATTTTTAGGGTGAACGTCTGTCTGCTGGCTTGATCGCAATAAATAGTGTGTCAACAAGAAATGAAACCAGTCATTCAAGGTCAGGGTCATACAACATTCGGAATATAGCCCATATCTAAAGCACCCGCCCTGTTCATTTTGGAGATTGTTTTTCTTTTAAGTGCATCCCATAAGTGTTTTCATTGGCATGATTTCATAAAATAAGGCCAGAAGAAAGTTTCATTAAAGATATGCACAAATATAAGATAAACGATAAACATGGGGAATGTAGGAGTTATGCACTGATTAATATAATTTACTGTTACAAATGGTAAAAGCCTTGCCTGAATTTAAACACATTCTACCTTTAGACAAAGAGTCGCTATCATTTAATTTTTTTCCACCGATGAAGAATGTTTTGTCTATCTTTATTTAAAATGAGATGTGCTGAGGCGTCTTGGAGTCCTTGTGTCTTGTTTTTTGACTATAGCAATGAGATTGTGAACATGTTTTTAAAAGTCTAGGGCCCCAATTGGGATGTCCATGTAAAAAAATGAGACAAAAGATAAGAAATGTGAGCGGACTTTGCATTTCCCCACCCTGTTTTTTCCCCATGTTGGCCTACATTTACATACAAAGTAAACAACTATGGATCGAGTTTTGCAAAGAAAAGGCGACCGTTGACATTGAAAAAAATGAGTGGGGTACGTGTTACCGAGCTTGCTACAAGAGGAATCCGTCAAACATATCCACCATCCTTAAGCAAAAGGACATAATTGGATTGGATAACTTTATTCATCCCGTATTCGGGAAATTTTGTTGTCACAGTAGCAAGACGGTGAGGTTGCAGATAGGAAAGGCATTTTAGACATAAATAGATAGGTAATAAATAGGTTAGTAATAAATACATTAAAAAAATGTATAAATAATCAAGCGTGTTGAGAATTAAGGGGAGGAGGCATTCCAAAGGACTAACTATAATTTCCCACCGGCAGAGTGACATTCACAACGAGATGGAGAGCCTTCTTTTATTGCGGATAAAAGAAAAACAGTTAGCAGGAGATAACGTGACTGAGTCAACCATATGTGAAAAAGCCAGCAGAATTTGGATTTGATAACAACGAAAGAAGAGCCTTTCAACACCTTAAGAATCCTTTAAAGCGAGTCATGGCTGGTTCGAAAATTTAAAAAAAAGGGTCTGGAATACACTGGGTAAACAGACACGAGGAAGCAGGAAGTTCCAATACGAAAGACACGGTGGAATTTATCAAAACATTTTCCTCGATTATCACCTAGGAAAGTTACATCCCCCAGCAAGTGTTCAACTGCGACAAAACTGGTCTTTTTGGAAAAAGATGGCCAGGTGGACATTCATCGTGGCAGAGGCAAAGGCATTACCTGGGCATAAACCTATGAAGGACCGCTTAACTACAGCTTTGTGTGCCAATGACTATAAAATTAAGCTTTCAAGAGACACAACATCAACTAAGAAAACCTATCATTTATGTTAAGGTAAAAGAGATTAAAACAAATTAGAAAAACATTGAGTGTCTGTATATGTTTATTCAAGTTATTTTAAATTTGTTTAGTTAGTCCCCTCGAACAACCTCTCCATCCGCCTTCATGTATGTCTCTGCCCTCCGCGAAATGCGTCTAATTTTACTTCTATTAAACACATTTTATTACGATTAAACCACTCGTTATCTATTACTTTGTCAATATATGGCGAATTAGAAGAAATAAAACATTATTTCCGAGGCCAATATCTTGTTTTTGGTGTTTTTTCAGAGGGTTGGAATGAATTAATTTGTTTTCAGTTACTTTCAATGGGAAACTTTCGCTCGAGTTACGAAAAGCTCGACAAACGATTTCAGTCTCAGAACATTTTACGAACCTATGTCGAGGAACCACTGTAAAAGGGATGTCACGACTTTTTGTCAATTATGGTCGGGTAAAACTCTGGGACAACTGTGAATAAATGCCAGATAAATGCAACTTGACATTTTGACACTGTATTTTTTATTAATCCATCTTCCATTTATCAAGTGTCCCTTTGCATTTCTAATTTTGAATGTACCAATTCATTAAACTAGACAGAGCAGGTGTAACCCACAAACACTCACCTTAAGTGTTCTTTTATTTTGCTCGAGATCAAAGACATAAAGACAGCCATCATTTGCTCTAAATGGAGAGGAGCAGAAGAGGGGATTGAAGTGTTATGCATCTATTAACAAGGTCCTTTTGCTCAAAATGAAGAAATTCTATTTAGGAAAGTCCTTCATGACTACTCCAGTGAATAAAAGACATTAAGAGGATGATGCATGGATTACATTTCATCTTTTGACAGAAACTATTATTTCCTGGAAAAGCAAACTGCACTTACCCTCCTAAGATTTCTTTGCCATCTGTTGATGCAGCCAATGAGAACACACAGAACCTCCGCTCATCTGGACTACAAAACAAGCACACAAAGCATTTTTGCAAGCAGGTCAATTAACACTAACTGGAACACAACTTTCCTGCAAAAAAAAAAAGCCTGCTGTGTCACATTTTTAGGATGATATTTTTAAATGATACTTGAGGCCCCAGTGTGATTAACAAAGAGACAAATTGAAAGAAATAAATCAGCATAAAAAGAAAGCAAAAAAAACGAAGTAATATTTATAGATGGAAATTAAGAGGGGTGGCTCTGTTTGTTGGGGTTGATAAATTACCTGCTTTGAAAAGGTATATGTATGTTACTAGAAGGCCAAACACTAACTTGAGGTCCAATGCCGTGTGATTTTCACTGTCCCCATCGATACTGCACAGATGAACTGTAGGGGAGACACGGATAAATGCTTGGCACTGACATTTTCATGCAAATAATTGTATTACTTATATAAAATGATCCATGGACTCTCAAAATCACATTTTTTTTCTTACTGTAATTATTCAATTGGTGGTTAATGGCATTTTCTATATATTAAGGCATTTATTTACTGTATTTACTCACATATAAGCCGCTTTTGGCAGACAAAATATCCTGATTAAATCGAGGGTACAGCTTATATGCAAATAAAAACATGACATGCCCCCAAATGCAAGTTGACGACAATCACACGATGACGTCACGACAAAAAATAGCCCCTAATGTAAATTCAGAGTTAACGCTAGCATTCTGGTTTAATATTATAGTTTCAGATTCCAGTTTTAAATATACATCTCATAAAAAATGAAATATCATATGGATATTCGTAATTGAGCAAATCGATTGAATCCAATTTCACATTCTGCTAGGGCTAGGGCTTCAAAAGGTCTTTCTTCTCGTTTTTGAGTGTAATCACAGCGACTTAGACATGTTCTTATCTAACCAAAACATGGCATACAAACGAGGTACACAGACTTTTAAAATGTTGGCTTTTAGGTGTTTACAAGTACATAGTAACTCAAACCCTATGCTGGCCAATCATAGCGCAACATTCTTCTCCTTTCTACTCTTCCCAATCTTATTTGAATAAATACCATCTAGTTCTTTAACTTAAATTTTCCTTCACCACAGTCACTAATCAATTAGTCAAATCTTTACACAGATTTATACGCGAGTATGTGTGTGCCGGATTTCATGGATATTTCAGAATGAGAAATTATCCATGGGGTTTTCTTTTGAGTTTTTTTTTAAGTGCCGCGTACCTGTGCAAAGAGCAGCCTTGTTAAAAATGTCCTTAACCCACTGTCTTTGTTTCAGGATAGCCTGGAATATTTTTCTGAATTGATAAAGATGTTTTTCCATTTTATGTAAATGTTCTAAAAATTTTGCTAAAATCTAAAACTTTTCTTGGGTTAATATGGGTTAATATTCATCCAACCTAATTTTGTGTCTTTTTGTGAGGCTGAAAATAGTCCGCTTGCCAATGGTCTTCAGTTGATTATTATATTTGCATAAATGCAACGCTCCGCCCAGTGCTCATAGATATCTGTTATACACGAAAGAGACGCGGCAAAAAAGACAGTGCGCTAAAATCATGAACAGCCTCTCATGTCTTGGCCACCTGGCTTTGTCTTATCTCGAAATTTGTCTCGTATCTAGAGATAATTACTTGCTCAAAATTTTACTCCCATCTCAAATTGCTCATATATTACCACTATACCTATGTTCGATGAGACATTTATTATTCAATCACCCAGCTTCTATAATGCTTATCCTTACAAGGGTCAATGGAGTGCTAAATACTATCACAGTAGGCAAGATATACCCTGTACTGGTCACTCAATCGCAGTGGGGTTAATTAGTTTATGACAAATGTTGTCTCCAAATTACTTTGGGAATAAATACACAGCTGAAGTTTACAATCTCCTGACTTAATTGTGTGTTCCTTACTATAGTCTGACCAGCTGGAGTAAAGCACATGCTGGGCATCCGGTGTGAAGCAGACATCCAAAACGCTCCAGCCAACATCTCGAGCCTTCACCGTTTGCCTGAGGTGAAAGCGTCCTCTGCTTGTGTCATATAAGCGGATGTTCTGATCTGAGGTAGAAAATCATATTTAAAAAGGACAGAAACAATGCACATCCCAGGGTCTGGACTAGTAGAAGGACTGAAAACTTTACACCATATTGCTCACAGGACGACTAGATTATGAATTCAGGTGAAATCCCATTCATCATCCATCTGAATAGTTACATTTCATCAACAGCTATAACGGTTTCAACTGTTTGGATTAAGAGGGTTTTTTTGAAAAATTATGACCATTTTATTTTATTCGAAGCACATAAAGCACATCAAACAATGATTTGGATGAGAAGCGCAGAATCTTCTTTTTACTTCTAGTGTATCCCAAGAGAATGTTCTGAACTGAGGAAGAAAATCATTTTAAAAATGGAAAAACTATGCACATGCCAGAGTCTGCAATATGAAGGGTCTGTAAATATTTACACAGTAATACCGTGAATATTGGAGATAATGTAGACGAGACATGGCCGGAATTATCAAAAAATTGCTAAGTAGGATAATCTTTATTAGTACTACATACCATACTACATGTTTTTGTGTGTATACAAAAATACAAGTGCAATTATCAAAAAGTGTATGTATTAAAAATTACAGTTATAGGCATATGAAAAGACTAATGAATTAATATCTACATATACAGTTGTGGTCAAAAGTTTACATACACTTGTGAAGAACAATGACATGGCTCTTGAGTTTCCAGTTATTTCTACAACCCAGATTGTTTTATGATAGTGATTGGAATAGATACTTCTTAGTTACAAAAAACATTCATGAAGTTTGGTTCTTTTATGACTTTATTATGGGTTAAGAAAAAGTGATCAAATCTGTTGGGTCAAAAATATACATACAGCAACACAAATTAGCAATTTTGGTGACTTAGTAAGTTGTCAATGAAATGAGCTTCATAGCATGGCCTCTTAACTTATTGTGAGTGATTATGAGTGAGGATTACCTCTAAATTCTTCATGGTTAATCTAAAGTCATCAGCCGAAGATGGAGTCTTGGCGCAGTTCGGTGTTCCAACAGGACAATGATCCATACATCAAAAGGTGGTAATGGAATGGCTAAATCAGGCTAGAATTAAGGTTTTCGAATGGCTTTCCCAAAGTCCTGACTAAACCCCTATTGAGAACTTGTGGACAATGCTGAAGAAACAAGTCCATGTCAGAAATCCATTAAAACTTAACTGAACTGCACCAATTCTGTAAAGAGGAGTGGTCAAAGATTCAACCAGAACCTTGCCAGAAATTTGTGGATGGCTACCAAAAGCGCCCAATTGAAGTAAGTGAAAATGACCAAAGGACATGTTACCAAATAGTAGCGCTGCTGTATGTACATTTTAACCTAGTAGATTTGATCACTTTTTTCCATTCACCTACAATAAAGTCATAAAAGAACCAAATGTCATGAATGTTTTTTTGTGACAAAGAAGTATCTGTTCCTATCACTCTATCAGAGAAAAATCAGAGTTTAGAAAAATAACTGGAAAGTCAAGAGAGCCATGATTATCTTCTTCACAAGTGTATGTAAACTTTTGACAACAACTGTAATTGACAATTAAAAAAAAAAAAGAACTGTACTCACAAATAAAATAATTATTCACTGGATTAAAACAATAATAATTTAAAAGAAAAAAAAGGTTATAGGGAGCTTTTGTCAAAGTCCCCAACGTCAGATCCGAGAGGCATTGGATCATTGATGGAATCTTCAGGAGTTTCGCTCTGCGAGAGGTTTTTGGCGCACAAGGAACATGGCAACCACCCGTTTTTTTTTCTTACAAATATGCTGTTGTACAAGGACATGCCACTGTCAAGACGATTGCCAAATTCAATGGCTCTGAACATAGTCATCAATCTCCTGGACACTTTGTAACAAAATACGTGCCATATTAAACATCTGTTGCATGTTTCGTTATGTCAGCTTCACGGCCGTATCTACGGCATAAATCCCCTAATAATGCTGATTCATTTTTTTTCCATTTGTAGAGGCTACCCTTGCCCAGAGTCCTAAAAAAAACAATATTGTAGCCATCCGACTTTACTCAAAATGACCTGTATTTTGTTTGTATTACCACTCAAATCACGTATATAATGACACAGGGACTCCTTTGTCTTGAATATTCAACACTTATCATGGGATTTTGTTGTTGTTAGCCCTATTTGTTCAGGAACGAAAGAGATATTTCAGCTCTGGCCCGGAGGAAACTGCCAGTATTATCGAGGCCTGGGTGATAAACAAGTTAATTGACGGACTAGCTAGCCATGGGAGGGGTCTCCCCAGATGGTATCTTTTGGAGATTCCATCTAGGCTGAGGTACACCCACTAATATTCCAATTAAGGCTCACTTTTTACTGTTGGAAAATGATTTAAAAAGGAAGTCAGATATCAGAGGTAGTCACTCTTACAATGAAGTCACTGTTGTGAGAACCGACCCTGAGTCTTTGTATGTCTTGTATGTTTTTTCTGTCTTCCAAAAACCCTTGAGAATAAAACATGAGTACGCAGTGTTATGGTCAAGAAAGAACAAACGCCAATAGAAGAAACCAGGAAATGGCAAAACGTCATCCTACCAGGCCTTTAATATTATTTTATGCGTTATTCTTCTTCTACAGTGAAATATGCCTTCTTCTGGCATCGGATTATCCCCGTCTTCCGCTTGCGAGTTTCATCATGAATTTTGACATTTTTATGAACTTTTCAAAAATTTAATAATTAATATAAAAAAAAATGCGATGTACTGAAGCCGTGAATGTTAAAGCCGCAAAGTGATGAAGGATCACAGTATGTTGTGCTTATGACATGACTTGATTATTGTTAGGGTTATTAGTATTACATTATGATATATTTGCTCGCAATGAAGAACGCTTTGCTTCACTCAGGGTTATTGGTCGTACATCATTGTGTATTTGCTCGCTTATTAACATTGGAGGGGTCATTTTGGTGCATCTGCTTGCAACAGTTTAAATGCTCGCTCCTGAGTGAGCCTAAACAACGGGAAGGTCACTCCTCTCTCCAGCTGGACTTCGCATGAAAATGAATGAAAATCCAGAACCACTGTGGCTCTTTGTGGAATAGTTTGCCCATCCTTGGATTAGACATACATTTATGATATCAAAAAACAATTTGGATGAGAAGCGCTGAATTTCCTTTATGGTTCTAATATATCCTGAAGTCGCGGTTAGGTCTTTTTAAAAGGGCAGTCAGGCTAATCTATATTAGGCTCTCTCATCCATATTGTTTTACACTAGTGCTGTCCTTTTCAAATATTTTCAAGTAAGACATCCCTGAACTTCCACAAAATCAGGATGATCGAACAGTACGAAATTGTGTCCAAGTGGAGGAAAAAAACTTGATACAGTAGGAACAGTTGATGATAGGCCATTGCTGTCCAACATAACTGCGTACACATTTGATGCAAAGTCCAGAAAGACTTGCATTACAAATTTGAGTCTAGATGAAGTTAGTGGCATGTAGAATTTTGACATGAAATTGACAATATTTTTAGTATTATAACGGAAACTAGATTAGAGCAGGGGTGGGCAAACTATTCATTACAACCCGTAAAGAGGACACCTTTACACCAATATGGTGTCCTACAAGTGCAATCAGTGGATTGCAGTCAGGTTTTTCTTGTTTTAAGCAATCTCATTGGTTAAAGTGTCTTTTCTGGATGGTATCAACAAAAATCTGCACACAGAGCGGCCCTCGAGGACTGGTTTGATCTGCTCATCCTTAGAGCATAGGTGTCAAACTCATTCCAGAGAGGGCCAGGTTGGTGCAGGTTTTCGTTCCAACCCACCAAGACAACACCTTTTCACTGATCTGTTCTCTTACAACTGTTATCAGTTGAAAGCAGTTAGGTGTTGCCTCTAACAGCAGACCTCCTCATTGGCCTAACTGTTTGCGCTGGGAAACCTGCACCCACTTGGCCCTTCTGGAATCGGTTTGACACCTGTGTCTTAAAAGTAATACATATTTTTTACTTTCTTTTTAATTGTTAGAGACAACATATGATTTTTATTGACATTTTCTTTTCCGTTTACATTATTGTTTTATCTTGATGTATGTACTAAACAAGAGGAACTCATTATGATGTGCAATGACAATCAATATATGAAATTCTATTCTACACAAGTCTATTCACATAAAAATAAAAATAAATCTTGTGAAATTGCAAATAGTTTCTGAAGAAACGGTAATGTTTTGGCAATTTACCGGGTCTCCGAAAAGTCTCGGTATAAGATATAGGTGTCAAACTCATTCCAGAAAAAGCCAAGAGGGTGCAGGTTTTGTTCCAACCCACCAAGACAACACCTTTTTACCAATCTGTTCTCTTACAACGGTAATCAGTTGATTGCAGTCTGGTACTGCTTTTTCCAGCATACCTCCCTCCTCATTGGCCTGTCAATGCTGTTTCAGTAGGGAGGAAAACCTGCACCCAACTAGGCCCTTTCTGGAATCAGTTTGACACCTGTGGTATAGGATAAAATCCGCTACATCTCATACCAACACAATTTTATCCAATTGCATAGTTGATAAATAACATTCCACATAAGTTTGGTCATAATTTGCAGAATTGTATACCCTTCCCAAGAAAACGGGTAACTAGATAGAGCAGGTTAAATAAAATAGTAACATCTTCTACTGTATACTCTAATGGCTGGTATACATGCTGGCGTTAAAATGCCTTCTACACAATACAAGATATACTGTTGATCTGATGATTTAATTGAAAAAAATAAAAAAATAAACAAGCTCAGATTTGTTGAAGATCATTTACCCTGGCATGAAGAGAGAAACATGTTGCCATCCTCGCTGTATACACCACAGAAGGCTTTGTGGTGGTACGTAGTCTTGTGAGAAACATAGTTAGGCAGGAAACTAGGGTAAAAACACACACACACACACACATATATATATCAATATATATGCACATATATTCAAGGGTGGTGTGATAGACGAGCAGGATTGCCCCAGTAAATACATTGCACTAATTACCAAACAGTATAAAAATTACAGGTTCACGGTTAAGATCAACTGAAATATTTTTTGTCAAAATTTTCATATTTTTTTCTAGATTATATATATATATATATATATATATATATATATATATATATATATATATATATATATATATATATATATACATACACACATACAAACATACATACATACACACACATACACACACACATACACACACACATACATTATATATATTAACTCGGAGCTTGCCGTCATTCTCGGAGGCTTGAGAACTACAACCGCTGGACATCGGCATCAACCAAGCTTTCAAAGCAAAGTTGCAAGAAGCATGGGAGCAGTGAAGGGGGGGGGGCTGCGTTTAGGAAAACTTATTTGGGCAATTGTTTAATTCGGACACAGAAAATTAGGACTCAGTTTTGCTTCTGTTGCCTTTTTAAAAACGTGTATTAGCATGTGGGTGTATGCATGTAGCACCAAATTAGTGTGTTCGCCGTCATCCTGGGTGTATTGACAAAAAAAAAAAAACTATATATCCCAGCAGTAACTGCGCACCAGAAGTAGCGGCTAGGGCTGTTGCGGTTCGATATTCATCCATATATAAGGTATTTATGCCATGGCTGGCTGCGTCAAAAATGAAAATGGTGTGTCCTTTGTGTAGGTAAAATACAGAAATAGCACTCGTTATTGACACTGCGGCCAAAAATATGAATGCGCTGTATAGTCGGGAAAATACGGTAACTTTAATAGCTTAATATTATGACTTTTCTCATAGATTTGCCTTTCTCGATTTGGCCTTTTGAATGTTGAGGCAGGGTTTGGGCACTGGAAGTTCAAGTCACGTAAAAGGGAAATGTATTTATTGGCTACTACTTTGATCATCGCTGAAATTTGTCGCAGATAGATCAACCAAGCCATCTTCTTGCTGCGTAGGGGACTATTTAGTCAAAACTGTGTCATGCTAGATGCGTATCTCCAGTTCCCAGGCCACCTGTCGCCATTCCCCGTTATGTCTTTGGCGACATCGTGGCATGGAAATGCAGAGTTGGACACAATTGCAGGGAAGTAGGCGAGGACAAGGGAAGTAGTACTCGTACTAAACTTTAATAACTTTCATTGGAAGCAAAGAAAGTAACAAAAGATTTGGCATCGAACAAAAAACCCGACAGAGGAAACACGGGGAGGCGAGAAACAAGGAAACTTGGAAGATGGAACGAGGATACGAGGACACATGGCAGGATAAATAGGACAATCTGACAATGACAAAATAATCAGTGGGGTTTAAATGGACAAAACAGGAACTAATTATCAATGACGCACAGCTGCATGAGGAAAAGCAAATCAGGAGGGACAAAAAGGGTAAGAAACGAACATAAACACACACGGAGAAGGTGAAATAACAAGACCAACCCAAACCTAACGATCCCTGCGTGATAAGATTAAATTTAATTTGTATGGTATTCCATCGCACATTGAGAAAAAAAACTCAGTCGATGCGAATACCCCTAAGAGTAATGTTTATGAAGTATGGCTTGGTAAACCTACTCTTGGGATTTTTCTCAAAAATATACTTAAGAAAATGTATGCCCCGATTAATGTACCGTATTTTCACACCTATATGAAAGGCCGCAGTCTCAGTTGCTAATGTATTTTCTGTTTATTATCAATACAAAAGGTCAGGTAGTAGCTTTTTGGTGGAAAAAATCTGAGTTTCTGCCTATAATTCATAGATATAGAACTCGATCTCAGCACTTATTTTCAAACAGATTTCAAAATGACCTTATACCATCTTTAAGGTCAAGTTTCAAATGTCCGCATTCTGCATTAATGAACACTTACTGCGAGCGGATGCGACTGCATTCTCCATGGGAAAAACTTGAGCTTCTGCATCTTCCTTGCTCCCTCTAAAGAAAACAGGAAAAAACATTGTTGCCAACAACTTTTTTACTTGGACAGTGTTTCCTAACCAGTTTTGAGCTGTGGCTGACTTTTTTTCCATGTGCGCATTGACAGTGTGACAAGGAAGAACCCTCTCATCAGAACCCAAGCGGTGTCCTGTTGTTGGACTTCTGAGCTCGGCATGGATTTATATTAATGAACACCATGTTCAAGCATGAGGTTGTCCATACGTGCACTTGTTAGTTGCAGTTTAATGATCGACTTTGTAGAAATGTCATCGGAATTGCGGCTGCATGTCTTGGTGATGGTGGGGGAAGACTCCAGCAAACACAAATGTTTTGCGAGGGGCTGACGGAGTACCCAGTCAGAAGAAGTTTCAACTCCTACCTCGGACAGAGCTTCTCTCATATTTGGGGAGAGGCGAAGGACATTGATTCCAAGTAGACAAAGGGTGGTCAGTGCCTGTTATGGCGGCAATCGCAGGACCCGCTGGGGGAGACTGGCGGTAAGGGATCCTGACAGGCTCAAGAAGGGGCCCTATCAGGCCCGTAAGAATCCGGAGGCAGCTGATAGGTACCAACAGGCCCAGCGGCAGGGGGTTTAGGTGGTCTCTGAAGCCAAAGCCCAGCCGTGAGGAGTTTGATATGGACATAGGGAACGACTTCAAGTAACTTTAGGTCCACCACCTAACATTGCTGATCTTGACTTGGGATGTTGTGAATCGGTTGTGAAATAGATCAGCGGGTGGCCGCCGACCCAAGAAAATACAGACGGCAGCCATAGAAGGAATAGCAGCCATCCGTAGAGGAAGAAACAGATGGCTGAATTACTAGAATTAAAAGAATCCCCTTAATGGTATGAATCAAAAGACCATAATTATAAATTGGAAGAATTTGTGGCCGAAGAAAAAAATCTACGCTTAAGGATGTTCATCACTCAGCTGTAGATAAGGCCGTGAAGCCCGCTACACTGACGATGAACTAGCAAGATGGCGGCGCGCACGGGTGCAGCGGCTCACTGCTCTCCAGTTCGTTCGTTTTCCTACAGTCGCCAGGATCTAATCACTCAAAGACTAAAGAAATAATCCTGGACTTTCGCAAGCACAGCACAGACCTGGCCCCACTCCTCATTAATGGAGTATGTGTAGACAGAGTCCAGTCCTTCAAATTTCTGGGAGTCCATGTCACGGATAGGCTCTCCTGGTCTACAAACACCACAGTGGTAGTGAAGAAGGCCCAGAAACCACTCCACTTTCTCAGGGTACTGAGGAGGAACAAATTGGACACCAAGCTTCTGGCAACCTTCTACAGAGCCACTGTGGAGAGCAACCTGGCATACTGCATTACAGGGTGGTATGTCGGCAGCAGACAAAAAAGCCATGCAGAGGGTGATTAACACTGCCCAGAAGATCGTCGGCTGCTCTCTGCCATCGCTGGAAGACATTGCCAACCCCCGGTACCTCAGAAGAGCCGGGATCATTGTTGGGGACCTATACCATCCTGGACACGGCCTGTTCCAGTTGCTTCCATCTGGCAGACGCTACAGGTCCTACAAAGCACGGACAAACAGGCTCAAGGACAGCTTTTTACCAACAGCCATCAGGACTCTGAACCTACAGCAGCACGAGACGTGACGACAACACAAATCCCTTCTATGAAATTAAGTCGCAGTGAAGTAAAAGGAAGGTCGTTTGACGTGGATCTGCCTTCTACAGGCTGACTGAGGGAGGGTAAGTAAGAAGACAGTGAGAGGTAAGTGATCCATCTTATTCTTGTTGGCATCGGTGAGGCAACTTGCAGTCGCCGGATTGATGGCGCTCAAGGAGGCGGAGAGCTAACAAGTATGAATATGTCATTAATGGGTCTTGCCTGGGAAGACGAACTTGTGGAGAAGCACTATACAATTTCGTCATACACTGCTGAGGGTATACTAGGCTTTTTGTCAAGTCAATGATGACGACAATGCCTGTTTCTGATTTTCATTTTCATTACACCGAAACACCTTATTATTGTCATTGTCAAGTGGTAATTTGTCGTATTGACACTAAAAACCAAGAAAACTAAAGAAATAATGCTGGACTTTCGCAAACACAGCACAGATATGGCCCCACTCATAAATGGAGTATGTGTAGACAGGGTCCAGTTCTGTAAATTCCTAGGGGTCCACGTCACAAATAAGCTCTCATGGTCTACAAACATCACGGCAGTAGTGAAGAAGGCTCAGAAATGTGATGCGAGACAGAATGCCAAATTACGAGTCCGTAACTATCACTTATTTAGGTATTTTGTTGAGTAAACACAACTTATGGATAATCACTACCAATTTCGTCACGCGCAGTTTCTGGGTGTGATGACAGTAGGCTTTTCTTGTTGATGATGACAACAGGGTCTATGTCCGATTATTATTACTATTAATATTATTATTATTATTATTATTATTATTATTATTATTATTATTATTATTATTAAACTCTCAGATATTAAACTCTCTCTCATGAATATAATTTTCAGAGTTGGTTTCAACAGTAAACTCTCTGTCACCATTTGAACGGTGACCAAAGGGGATCAAAAGGCCGGCGACCAAACGTCCGAGTACCAAATACTTGTTATAAAATAAATAACTTGGAATTTTGTTTAAAACAGAGAAAGTACTGTAATGTAATTGCAATTGGAGTTGGAGCCGCAGAGCCAGAGCATGCCCTGTGCATGTCACGTGAACACACCGGTATCGGTAAGAGTGAATTTTGGAAACGCTTCAAATTGATTGTCTCATACAAGAGCAAAAAGACAGGCACCCTGACGCTGAGCAGGCATTTAAACAGTTGAAATCGTCAAACCTCTTATATTATCATCTAAAAGATGTAAATAATTATATAGTCTTGTTTAACTTAGATTTTGTTACAAAATACAGGCTTTACATAATCTGTTATCATAAATCGATACCCCCCTCCTCCCGACTCAATTTGGGAGTCAGATATCTCACAAAAATAATATGAAATTTCCGGCTATAGCTAGTAGCTAGCGTAACTATTCGAAGGCTGTCTTCCATGCTTCGTAAAGCTGTGTTGATGTCGATCGCCAGGCCACAATCCTTTGGGTGTATTGACAAAATAACTATATATCCCAGAAGTCACTGCGCGGTACTTATTCTACAGGAAAAATTATAGTGTCGAGGGCTGCTTGTCGTACTTGTGACAGCTGTATAGAATGGTGTACCCAATCGTCTCGTATGTGGAGGTACCACTGTAGTATATAAATTCCTCAAGGCACTGATTGGCCAAGCAATGTCACATGACCATCTGCAGCCAGTGATGGTAAACGGGGCATGTTATCGTGAAAAGACATGATTCGATATGTCTTGACCTCCACGGGAGAGGCCCCGAGACCGACTCACCGAACTCCTAGGGTTCGATCGAACCCAGATTAAGAACCACTGGTCTAAATCTTTGCTAAAGCTGTCTGTAAACAGCCCACATCTATGGAAACCATCCATGTAGTAACTCTATACTTCAAGAAGTTTAATCATTCTGCCTTTATTTTCAAGAGACATTTCTCCTGTTGGAACCATAATTCTTGCCAATTCACTTGGTCCAGTAGCCCTCCAATGTGTGATAACTGCACTGTTAACTGACAAACAAAAATATTTTATCGGTGGCAAGGGCTGTGTCCTTATATTCAACTCAAAATGGAGTGATTCCAAATTTCTTTCTCCTCGCCCTATGAAAGTAAAATTTACTGACGGATGTTTTTATTCATTTGTTTTAGTGTTTCTGAATACCACCGAGTTGCACTTCATTACTGTTTCATGTTTGTGATATGGGTTAGATTTTACAGAATGAAATGTCTGAATGAGTGCTCGCCCAACGCTGGTAATACCATGCTTTTGCCAGGAGTAGTAGCAGCACAGGTTGAGCTTTGAGACTAACCTTTGTTAGCATGTGTGTGAAACTCGTTTTTCCTTTCAGGTCAGACGAATCAGTGGCCAGCAGGATCTGAGTTCGGATCTCACTGCGGTCTACCTCATGTGTGTCAGGCTGTGTGTCCACTGTCAGGGAAGAACATTGCATATATTTATTAATAGTCACATGGTACATTTGAGTCACCGCTTCCTTAGGTTACCAGGCGGATTGTAGCGGTTGCTTAGCCGGCCCTCCCACGCGTCATCACTATCCTCATCGGAGTCCGAGTAAGACTGGACCAGCTGCAGACCTGTCGCTCCACTGCCATGGACCAGTCTGACCTGGCCCCTGCAGAGAAATAAATAAATTTGAAAATGCAATGGGGACCTTCAAAACACTGAGTGTTACTCCCTCTTTCTTAGACTGGTGCCACGGCATTGTGTCATTGTAAAACATACGTACGTCTTTAGCAGTGAGAGCGGGATCTGTATGAGGATAGTGGGAGGTGAAAGTTTGGAAATTTAAAGTATGGCTATTATGGATGTTTAAATACTAATTAAATAATAGAGTGCTGTCAAAGGGTATTCAAAAATAAACAAGCCATCAAGACTTACATGGTTACATAACAAATAAAATTGCACTAAAAAATAATTTATGTAATGTTTTGGATCATTCTTTAAAAAAAAAACACGACGAACTAGGAGTATAGGAGTTGGCAGAGAGCAATGGATGACTCAATGGAAGTCGATTAGAACACAGGAAAGCCAGAGACATGGAAGCATATTGGGCTCCATCCACTTCGCATATATTGAATGGTAGGGTTTTTAGTCTTAAATTATTATATATTTGCTTGCAATGAAGAACTCTTTGCTTTACTTAGAAAAGTTATTTTAGTACATCTGCTTGCAACGCAGTAAATGCTTTGCAACTTAGTTCGACCAAACAACAGGAAGGTCGAATCTTCTTGGATTGCTGGAATGTGGAGAAGAACCTTTGGCTCTACATGACCTTCATTTGTTTTGAGAGCTAAGCCTTCTATTGTAACTAGGGTCCTTGACTATTGACTTCTTACTCCTATCTTCCCACCCCTCCCTGGAGAGCAGAGACGTCCATTGCAACTGGGGCCCTTGAAGCTAATAAGCGGAAAAGATTTGTGTAACGCCAGAATGAACCTGGACAAGGTCGGTTCGATTCTCTCTTGATGATGTTTGTTTCAAAATTGCAAACGCAAAAATTGGGAGCACATGCAAAAGGCGAGGCAGTGAGAGAGAGGTGTGTTTTGCAAGCAAAAAGACAGTTGACGCAGGCAAGAAAGTTTAGCATCGAAAGTAAAATTCTGTTTATTGAGAAAGTTAAGAAAATGAATTATAAATATTGTATATGTGCAGTTCTAATTTTTAGATGACTTTGTTTGATTAAGTTTCATTATTTTGTTGAAAGTCTTATTTTTTTTTAATGCAAAGTCCGACATTCTGTTTGATGCCGAAGTTTAGTTTGAATCATTTTGACACAAATCTTATACCATAGCTGGCGTTTTAAGCAAAAAATAAATAAATATATATATTTTTTTTTAATCATACCAAAATGTTTCATCCCTATAACTCAGAGATTTGGAACTCATTTTTCGGTGCTTTGATCCGCAGCGTCAGTTCCACAATGATTTAAACAAATGAAAAGGTCGTCAGTCAGACAGTTATACGCTTTGTCAGCATGAGAAAGATTTTTATTCAGCTACCCTAACAAATAATCACAGTCAGAATAACTGCGGTAATAGAACCAACTTAACTTCCCCATGAACCTTTGGTGAAAATCTTGGAAATCATATGGGCACGATATGTACTTGCTGTTTTTTTAAATTTCATTTATAGAAGACAAAAATAATTCAGTCTAGCATTTTATCCGTTTATTTTTTCTCTAATTTCTAATCGCTTGCGTCCTGCTGTCATGGCACCATTGCATCATGACGTCATCTTATAATGTGTCGTCAACATGCAGTTCCGTGTATGTTGTTTTTATGCACATATAAGCCTCGATTTAGTCATTTTTTTGTCCGACAAAAGTGGCTAAAATGCGAGTAAATACGGTATTCTTTAAGACAAAATGTCACTTTCAGTTTCACTTGTTAAGAAATCGGTCATCAATGAGCAAAAGTGCTTTACTGTCAGCCATTGCTTTGATCTGCAGCGTCTAACCTAAACCCAGCGTCACTTCCACAATGATTTAAACCGATGAAAAAGTCGTCAGTCTGACAGTGATCCGCTTCGTCAGCATGAAAAAGAATTTTATTCAGCTACCCTAAGAAATAGTCACAGTCCGAATAACGGCGGGAATAGCACCAACTTAACCTCCCAATGCACCTTTGGTGGAAATCTTGGAAATCATATGGCATTGTTTTTGGTGTGAAATAGTGTGTGCCTTGGCTCAATGACTCATGGAATGGGTAAATTGGAGCATTTGCTTGTTGAACAAACACTACATTTTATTTTCTCAGAATCAAACATCAGCTTTCTAACATCATTAGTATAACATCGAAAGTGTAATAAAACCAAAGTGAGAAAATATGTTCATATCGTGTTAAAGGTTAACAAAACTCACCTTCTCAGTAGGTAAGCCAGCACTTCAGCTAAGTCAATGTCCTCTTCTGTTTCTGACACTGTGTCTCCTTGCTGCCTGCTGCTGCCACTACTTTGGTTTTGTTCTTCTAAATTGCCTTGATCAACTGGGTTGTCACTGGAAGACACCCTTCCATCAGACATCCCAGAACGGGACTGTGAGCCCATACAATGAAGACCACCTATCCCGAAGAAAGAATCAAAACCTGAGATTTGAGGTAAAAAAAAAAAAAATTCAACAAAACTTCTGTAAAAAGATATTAAAAAAACAAATCTTCACTATTGACTCATATGAAATATGACCGCACAACCTTGGTGAGGATAAGTGCTATAGAAAATGAATGAGTGAACATGAAATTTGACAGTTACATGTACATATTCGTACAATGACCCACACACACACGTACACGTACACGCACACATACAGGAATATAGAGGAAGTTGTTGCTTATTAAGGAAAAGGGGGGTGAGCATGGGAGACTTTTTGCACCGGTGAATCGTAATATAACAAACAAATTTAAATGAACTTGGATTACGATGCAGACAGTCAAACATGAGTTTTGATCTAACCTTACACTAAATTTAATTCTAATTTTATTTTACATTTTCATTCCTTCTGCTGGCCGGGTTGGCTGTTTGCCCCGCCTCCACCCTCACGTTCAATATACTATGGGCTGTTTGCTGTTGTATTCCCTTCAAAATATTCCGTAAATGATGCACACAAATGTCCTCATAATAGGATAACGCAGGACCACTTGCTAACGAGAAGTAGTCTTGAATTAGCAATAACTCTGCCAATGGGCGCTAATAGGCTAAGGGGGGAAGAAAGAATGTGGTCAGATGACAAGCACCTTCTTGCAAGGAATTCATACTGTTGTCACATTGACGATGCCACCAAGAAGCAAATGAAGAAGCTCCATTTTGATTTGGCCATGATTCCAGAAGGCTTATTGATTTGAATATGTTTAGTGCCAATTATTGCAACACAACATTTGTTTGGTACGCTCAATGGCCCTTGATCTACATACACAGGTGGAGCATATCATGAAAAAGGGTATTTAAGGTGGCCAGTTCCAAGTTGTTTTCCCCTTTGCATCTTCTGTGTGGCAGTGTTGTGCCGTCAGGGCCTTCATATTTTGTCCACGAATACTCATTAAATCATTCCAAATTGTCTGTTGCCTTCCTTTCATTGCTTTTCCCCATGGTTGCACTGTTTCCAGATGTGTTTTCATATTGAAGCATTTAAAAAATCACATTTCAGCCATTGTTTGTTGCCAGGGTCAGAAATCGACCTCAAGGCCTTCACAATCAGTTCTGCAGGCTTTGCTACTGGTGGCAGTAGCTCTGTCCACTCTTATTTTTTTTCGTGTAATAGTCATTCTATCTTTTTTTTAATTGCATTTTAATATTTCTTAATACAATCCTTTTTACTTCACTTTGTACTTTATACTGTTTACTTTAATGTTTTTACATCTTTCTTTGTTCTGTTACCTTGGCTTCTTTCTGCTAGTTCTTTTTTGGAACAATTTAGCCGTGCCTTCGCTGTCATCCATATGGCATTAGCTGTGAATATAATGCAGCAGAACGAGCAACAACGCGATGCCACTGGACAAAAGTGCCGGGAAAAGAGGAAAGTGAGATCCCTCCCCGATAAGATGCAAGGGCTGTCGGCGCTTACCAGGCCGGAAACGAAGTTGAGGGGTGTTGAACTCTGTTACTGATGTTTCTGCAGCTCCATGCTATACTGAGGGACTGTGTGGATAGGCTTGGAAGACTGACTCTGCATATTTTCAACCTCAGTCTCAGTGTGGAGAAATTACCCACCTTGTGTAAGACTTCTTGTGTGTGGTTCCAGTTTTTCTCTCTACGATGTCTTTCTTATCTGTATTCGTTCTTGCTCCGCTTTTGCTCGTTTTGTGTTTTTGCTGCTTTTCTATCTTTTTATTTGCATTTTAATATTTCTTAATGCTTTCCCATATACTTTGCTTTGTACTCTGTGCGTTTTGCTTTGTTGTTCAGCGACCTTTGCAACTCGACCTTACCCATCACGTAACTAGGTTTCTTGGTATTAGTAGACCAAGTTATAATTGGAGCCATTCAGCCGTGCCTCCGCTGTCATGCAAGTGGCATCAGCTGTGAGCAGTGGACGATAGTGCCGCGAGAAGAGGCAACGCTCTAAACCGAGCATTCCATCATTGTTATGGGAGTGTGAGATCTCTCCCCGGTCAGATGGAGGAGATGCCGGTGGTTGCTAGGACAGCTTAGGAGGATCTAGGCAAGAATGGTGATCTTTAAAACCTACAGACTACTGAGGGGCTGTGCAGATCAGCTTGAAAGTGGACTCACTGTGTGGCTCTCGTTTTTATCTAGGTCTGCAATGTCTTCTGTGTCTGCCTTGCTACAGCAACCAAGGAAATGTCCCGAATACGGGAAGAAATAAAGTTCTAATCTAATCAAACCTAATCTAAAATAACTACATCAGCAAATGACAAAAAAAAGAAAAATCTCAGATAAGCAGAGTAGGATGTTGAGAATAGTCAAACTCAACCCACAGACATGTTCCAAAGAGCTACAACAAGATCTTGCTGCAGAAGGTCATACCACATGTGCATAACTCAACTATTAAGCGCATTTTGCACAAGGAGATGCTGTTTGAGAGACAAGCCTTTTCTGGGCACATGCCACCATCAGAGTCGAGGTATGCTAAAACAAATTTGGACAAGCCAGTTTCTCTTTGGTGCTGTGGAATGATGAAACTAACATTGAGATATTTGGACATAACATGGGACGGTATGCATAGCGGAAGAACAAAGCATTCCAAGACAAACACTTGCTATCAACAGTAGAATTTAGTGTTAGTTCTATAACTTTGGGGCAATGTGGCCAGTGCAGATACTGGCAATCTTGTTAAAAGTTGAAGGTAGCATGGATTTGAGTTAGTATTAGCAGATACTTGTGAAAAACATTCAAGAATCAGTGACAAAGTTGATGTTGCACCTTCAACAAGACAGGAACCCTAAACATTTTCAAGTACTGTGGGACCTCAACCTCCGAGTGCCCCGACATATGAGCCGTTATTTATCTTAAGATACGAGACATTTTGATTTACGAGTAAACAGTGGACACGAGAGGCTGCTCATAAGAACATCATGCGCACTGTCTCTCTCCTCGCAACTCCCTCGTATAATGTCTCTGTGGTCGCAACTCCCTCTTTGTAATGTCTCTGAGAGCACTGGGCGGAGCATTGCATTTTTTTCAATGTTTTTCCCGTTAGTCAGTGCAAATGGCGTATATAATACTTGTTGGCAAGTGATCGTGCATAATCCTTTCGGGAGGACATTTATGTGCAGAATTTTTGGAATATTTCGAAGGGAATACAAAAGCAAACGACCCTCGATAGGTTGCTCTGAAAGTCAGGGGTGAGGCGGAGCAAATAAAACTAATGGTATCAAGATGTCAAACAAAATTAGAACTAAGTTTAGAGTTACTATGAAGACCCGAATAATAGTAGGCACTGGAATAATAGTAGGGAGTAGAAAATTCCAAATGAATTAATAATAGTAGGCACCGGAATAATAGTAGGCAGTGGAAAATTCCAAAAATAATGAATATTAGTAGGCACGAGATAATTTTGTGACGGATAATCGTGTTGCAAAGTGGTATTACACTCGTATATATTAGGCCTACCAATACATTGTAATTATGTATATTGCAACTCTACCAGGGGCAATTGCACGTTCTTACTAGTACTAGTACATTAGTAAAAACAGCACATGTGTTTTACACATAGAAAGTTAATGACATAGAACAACGGTGCTGCTGCATGGACATAATTGAGGGAAAAATTAATAATCGTAGACACCCGAATAAGAATCGTAGGCATGCGAAAATTTGAGTTGAAAAAATAATCGTAGGCATTAGGATTAGGATTATTCGGGTCTTCATAGTAGGTAAGATTAAACTTATTTTTTAGTGTCTACATCGTAGTCCAAGTTCATTTAAATGTGTTTATGTTATGTTAAGAGCGCATTGCCATGCAAAAAAATAAGTATAAAAAGTATAAATTGAAGGGAAATACTTCAAATTTGATTTTGGTATCAGGTCTATGGAGATTTTTGTATTTACAAAACATGTTTAAAAATAATTTGACTAGAATTGTCAAGCAACTATCGTAGTTCTTCAGTTAACCTTACAGCATAAAACGACTCCTATTGCAGGAAATATCTTAATTCAGCTCCAAATTTAAATGAAAACATAGTCAAAGCGCAAAAACCTAGTGGACAGCCAGGACCAATGTAATACGTCGTCATGTAGCTTCAAGGTGGCCAGTTGACAACCAGACTGCTCGCAACATCTTCATTCGGCATGTTTGTTACAAAAAAAACAAAAAATGGAAACAACATTTTTACTGTGGTTATCGTGCTCCTACATCGCGAGTTGATATTCGGATGAGTTAGCCTCGATGTTAACGACATCCGCATTACCGTTTAGTTGTCAAACGATCTCCTTGACAGCGTTCTTATGGTATTTCGTTGAGAGCAAACTTTAAGCACCTTTTGGTTGGTAAATATATTCCCAAAATTGGCAGCAAGGGGCTTCATCAATCGTCCACTCGATAGATCAACTGCAGTCAAGTGAGCCGTCGTTTCGCTCTCCAAAGTAAATCCAGCCGCACTTCATTTTCAATTGCCCTCTTACTTCTGGTTTTACGGCAAGGGCAGGAAACGACGGGCGTGAGTATGAACGAGGGGAATAAAAAAACTCGACAACGTCACTGCCGAATACCAGTCGAGCGTTTCGCGCAGTGGACCTCTCATTCAAATCCTGCTTTGCAATTTAATTTAATGAAACGCCACTCTTTAAATATAGTTAAGGAATTAAAATAACGCCTATGATTTTTTGTACATTAAATGAAATACCAATGATTACGTCACAATGCAGTTCGAGTACAGCGTAATCAATTAAATACAAATGAATGAATAGAATTTCTAAATGAAAAACCAAAAGATATACATACAACAAAGCAGTGGTGGGGGGGGGGGGGGGGGGTATAATCCGTAATCAGTGTCGGTTTGGTTTAAATACGTCAAATGGCCTGGGAGATTTTGAACGAATTAGATGTTAATAACAGTAATAATTGAATCATCAATAAAGTGAGTTTTTTTTTAAACTTAAAGGTGTACGATAAACACGGAGTAATCGTCCATCACCTGTTTTGATTTGGGCTAAATAGGTGCAACGGCCTGGAGCTATTGGAGAAATTAAGAGTAATTAATAACAGTAATAAATAAATAAATAAATAATAAAGCAGTGTGTCGTTTAAAAGTTGTACAAAAAACAAAAGGTATTAGCCCACTCGTGTTGATTTGGGGTCATTGCGCCAAATGTACTGGGAGATATTGAAGAAATTAGGTTCTAATAACAGTAAGAAATTATTAATCTATAAATTGGATTTTTAATTGAAAAAGCAAGCTGTTAGACTTTGATTTATTTAATAAGGAACTGCACATATTGTATTCCTTGTTAATGAACATGTAAGATTGTAGCCGACGGCTAATTTCCATCTTTAGTCTCTTGTGTAGGTTAAAGATATACGATGACATATACTAGACCGGTAGTTCTTAACTTTGTTGGAGCTACTGAACCCCACCAGTTTCATATGCGCATTCACCGAACCCTACTTTAGTGTAAAATAAAATGTGATATTTTGTAATCAACATATATAAATTCCAACAGGCTGATTAGAATCCTGCCCAACTGTTGTGATACACCAAGATGACTTCTTCAAGCCCCAAGATCAGATTGAAGTGGAAGATGGCTTTAAGCAGTATGATGTCAACACTGCACTGGACATGGACGCCATGATGAGCAGCATCTATGTGTGGCTGGAGAATCCGGTGAAGTTTAAAGTCTCATGACGTCAATAACACCCTGGACACGGAGATACTCCCAAAGTCTGACCAGAATGAGGAGACTCACATCCTCATTGTGGAGGGCTTTCTGCTTTACAATTATTATTTTTTGATCGACGTGCTGAACTAGCGGTTCTTTATTTCCATCCCCTATGAAGAATGCAAAAAGAGGAGGTGCTCAAGGAACTACATGGTGCCAGACCTCCCTGCCACTTTAATGGCCACTTCTGGCCATGTACAAAAACACCATCAGCAGCACTGATTGGTAATGTTATGTAATCATCTGCAAAAATAAATTTTGTTGAGCATTTTATCTGTTTATTTGTTCTCTATTTTTAAATTAATGAAAGTATCAGCCGAATTCGCTTGCGTTGTGACATCACGCGCCGACGCAACGGCGCCATTTTGTCATGATGTCATCGCGCCGCAGCGCCATCAATTTAGTTTTTATGAATGACTTGTTTTTATGCGCTTATAAGCCGTAACCTCAGTATTAATTTTTTTGTCTGACAAAAGCGGCTATATGCGATAAAATACGGTAATACATTTTTCTGAAAAACTGGAGCTCAAATTTAAAAATTCAGCACGGTAATATCCTAGAGCCTTACAATTGTTTGTTCAAAACCGCATTCAAATCGGATGTACGGTGTTGTCTCCATTTTGTCAGATATTAACGAAGAAGCACACTAAAGCACACACCCATTCTCAGAAATAATTTTTGGGGGAAAAATCGCGGCCCAAATAAAAAAAACGAGCATGGTAACTAACATCCAAGAGCCATACATTTGCAATTGTTTTCTCAAAACCGCATTTTCTAACGACGCCTTCAATCCAACAACACATCAAAAGAATCAATAATAACCTCATACAAATAGAATATTATTTAGGAATATAGCCATATTTTACTCACCAAAAAATCCTTAACTGTACACAATCTACATCCTCCTTACTTTCTTCCCTCTTTTCTATCGCCATTGAAGCTAATGCTTAAAGTCGAGCCTGTCCTGTTGTATTTCTGGCATACGTTTGTATTGGATTTAGTGCTGAAAATGTTCGTTACCGGTCGTGACAGATTTGCTTGCTTTGGAGTTGTCCAGCTTTTTTTATCTTGAAAAGTCTGTCTTGAAAATGGCTTTAAATCAACACAACAATATATTTGCTTAATTTCCAATGGAGTTGTTTTTGAGTTACGACCTTATTGTTATTATTGAATACCTGATATGCGATGATTGTTACAGGTGTTGTTTTTGCTTACACAATTGGATTAATCAATAACCTTGTAATTGTATTGATTTATGGCCTTAAATGGGCAGGAGCAATTACCACTGGCCAGAATTTCCTTTGTGACAAGGACGATGTCAAAATGAATTCTCTCTTGCAGGAATATCATGAGATGGCAATTTAATTAAATGTTTTATAATTAATCAGATGTCCCCCTGTATTGTTTTATAATTATATGAAGGTATAATTATTGATGAACCTAACAGGAAGCTAACAGACAATTTGGAATTATTTAATAAGTACTGATGGACAAAATATAATATATGATTCAGTTATTTCTTAGGCCAGCAGAGAAGGCCTTGAAGTCCCTGACAACCCGCCATTGGATGTATGGTGTTTGTCTCCATTTTGTCGGATGTTTGCATGTTCTCCCTGGGCCTGCGTGGGTTTCCACCGAGTACGCAGGTTTTCTCCTACATTGGAAAAAAAACATGCATTATAGGCTGATTGGACACGCTTAATTGCCCTAGGTATGGGTGAGTGTGTGCATGGTTGTCCATCTCCTTGAGCCCTGTGATCGGCTGGCCACCGATTCAGGCTGTTCCCCACCTCTAGCACGACAAGAGCTGGGTAAGGCTCCAGCGCAACATAGGTAGGCGACTGGCTAGTATAACATAGGTACACTAGCGTTTCGCATAACATAGGTGAGCTAGCGGTTAGCATAACATAGGTGAGCTAGCGGCAAGCATAACATATGCTAGCCTAGTGTCATGCTAGTGCTTTATCGGATGAGGCGTCCAATGTATTGACAAAAAACTGAAAATGTACCTGCAAATGAGACTGTATCCTATCACACGGTGTGTTTATAGGTGTGACAAGTTTTTCCCCAGCAAATCTTGCTTTCCTGTTTTCCCGTATCCTGGGTTCACTTCACTGGAACCGACGACTTAAATCATGACAGGACCAGTCTTTTGCTAAAACATACTGACTTTTTTGGTCTCAATGAGAGTGAGGTCTTCCCTATCTTTTTCAACATAGGTAATTTTTTGCCGAGGAAGTTATAATTATAGTTGTTATAATTAAAACTAGAATTCAAGCCAGCCACTCACACATATGGAAAGGTAAGAAATCTTACCTTTTATGGCTGGAGATTCGCAACACGGGGTGCACGGAGCAGTCAGCATTCAACGTTTTACCCCTCGGCTCCTGGTTTCATGACGCCAATTATCAGAGTTTGACCAAAATGCACTCTACGTTCTGGTTTTGGACAGCAGAAAAACCCGCTCAATTGCAAAACTTGGGAGTATTTTATAGGCTGAGCTGAACACGGTACAGTGGAAAACACGAGACAGCTGCACTCTTTCATCATCGTTTTAGCAAAAACACATCGTCCAAGGCCTTTCTTGGCAGGTCAGCCGGACTCCTGCTCATGTTAACACAGGATGTTTTTCATGACTAGCGGGCGCTTACACAACTCGGTTCAAACAGTAGTTCCAAATCTCTATTCTATAACGTATAATGCCATACATTAGATATAATTCCACAATACCTCTTGATAATGTGTACTTGTATTTTTTATATGGATGAAATGTGTAGTATGGCAGTATTAATAGGGTCTATTGTTCGTGGTTTTTTGATTACATTATCCGCGATATTCAAGGGATATACTGTAATTGCAATGACAAGTTCCTAAATTTTAAGTTCTCCTAATTTGTATGCGTTCAAAGCACTAGAAAGGAACCTCATCTAGTTCAAATTAATTGTTTAATGCTGATGCGACCCATGAATATTCTAATTGTCATCAATATGACGCATAACAAAATACATTCCAGACTATTAAATGCAAACTACAACCTAGACTGACTGAAGGGCAAACAGAGAGACAGAAAACCATTTGCACTCATGTCACAGGTCACCTCGAATGGGAAGCACAAATGGTCGAAGGCCGCCTAGAGTTAGAAGCACAAAGGGTTGCCGTTTGTTTGTTTGTTTGTTTTTGCACTACAAGCGCCTGAGGATTGCCCTCAGATAGCGCTAGAGCTGCCACTGGAACGCGGATTATTTCATCCGGGGGGTAGTCGGAGGTGAGGGGCAGTCAAATGTCTCCGGCTGGATGAAAAACGTAGGGTGCCACGGTCCTTGTTGGCAGCTCTGAGTGGTATTTGTTGGAATTCGCAGGCCGCAGCGAGCGGCCTCTCAGGAGACACCACGTGAAGGTTTCCAACTTTGTCTCCCAAGGGTTGCCGTCATCAGAGTCGCCGCCGTCGGGTGTTCAAAAGTGGGGCGTCGGGACGGAGGATCGAGAGCCGACACTAGAGAGCGGCCACCGCAGTCTGATGCTCGAGAGTGATCGAAGGAGTCCAATGCTTGAGAGCGGCCGCCGGAATCTTGCACAGGAGAACGGGGAGCAAGTTTGGTCGTCGAATATCTCCCCACTCCTCCTCCATCGGCGCGTGCACGCCGCCGCCTCCGGGAAAACAGCGTGGCCTAGCCGCCGATCCGAACAATGTCCTCAGCGTTTCCGAAGGGGAAAAAAATCTTGGGCCATAAATGGACTGGCGTCTGAGGTTGGCACACGGCTGGCGGGAGGTCGAATATCAATAATCTCCCCGCTCCTCCTGCCGTGGCGGATGCCGCCACCTGCGAGCGAGCAGGGTGGCCCTGCCGATGGCCCGCACGCCGTCTTCCTCGGCGTTTTGGCGAGGATTTACTGGCTGGATACAACCCCTACCTGGGCTTTGCCGCAGACCACTACGAGAAGGAACAAGTACATCGCCAAACACGAATCCCAGTAGGTATTCACCAATAAATTGTCATCCATAGGGAAGGAGTCCACAATGGGCTGACAAAGGACATATTCTGTAAAAAAAAAAAAAAAAAAAGTAATCCAGGAGCTTCTCCATGGGACCACTGTTGTGAGTTTTCTGTCATGATTTCGCCATTGCAGTGGAGCAAAGTTGAACACCGTAGCAGGAAGAGGAAAAGAAGGAAGTGCTAGTGCACAAATTAAGTTTTTAATGAGAAATTCATTGTTCAAAAAACAAAATTAACTACAACACAAATTTAACAGGGGAGACGCACACCGAAAAATATGCAACATTACTCAAGGAAACACGAAAAAATACCCCAACAAGTACAGACGACGCTCCCCTACTTACAAACTTTCAACTTAATAAACAGTACATTTCTGCAAATTGCGTTTGTCGAAAAATGTTGGTAAGTTCAATTTTGCATTGCGCGCATTTTTCCGAGTAGTGCTTCTTTCCGCCGCTAATACCGACGCCTGAAGCTGTGAGCTCAGCTCACCCATAGTCTATCTTCCTTTGCCCAGTTTGTTGCAATGCGGAACATTTTTCATTTCTATCATTAAATATCTTGTGCATCCATTATTCAATGTGGTTGGTGAAAAATGAAAGGCTTCTAGTGAGGGAGGTGCAAGGAAGAGGTAAGCCATTTCATTTGAAATGAATGTTTCAATAATAAAGCTTGATGCGCGTAAGAAAGTGGTTAGCGTTGCACGGGAATACAACTTGAATCGTTCGACCGTCAGTACCATTTATAAACAGAAAAATTGAGCAATAGTTCGTCTTGAAAATGGCTTTCAATCAACACAACAATATATTTGCAACAGTCTTATCGACGATTGTTTAATGCAGCAGAGCCTGCAGAACTGATTGTGAAGGCCTTGAGGCAGATTTCTGACCTTGGCAACAAATAATGGCGGAAATGTGATTGATTAAATGCTTCAATATGAAAGCACACACCTGGAAGCAATGCAACCAGGGGGAAAAGCAATGAAAGAAGGCTAACAGACAATTTGGAATTATTTAACAGGTATGATGGACAAAATATCATATATGATTCAGATATTTCTTAGGCGTGCAGGGAAGGCCTTGAAGGCCCTGACGGCCCGCCACTGCTCAGACCCATACCTAGGGGCAATTTAGAGTGCCCAATCAACCTACCATGCATTTTTTGGAATGTGGGAGGAAACTGGTGGCCGGCAGCGGCGACTCTACGGGCCCCCTGGACGAGGGGGTCGGCGGCCGGTGACTCTCCAGGGCCCTCTGAAATTCTGGTGTCTATTCAGGGTAGGAGGCTCGGCCATCACTTAAAGGACGGATGCCTGCCCGACTGGGCACTCCCACTCCTCGTCAAGGGCCAGCGAGGACACTCATCAGACCGGCCACTCCCACATCTCTTCACGGCCCGGCGCGAACTCCCAGCGAACCGGCCATGCCTCGTCAGGGGCCGGCGCGCACATCTGCCGGACCGGGCACACCCACGTCACGGCCCGGCACGCACATCTGCTGGCCCGACCACTCCCTCGTCATGGGCCGGCGTGGACGCCCGCCGGATGGGCCACTCCCACGTCTCTTCATGGGCCGGTCGGGATGGCCGCCGGACTGCAGTTATGTCATTTGACGGATCATCTTCTTTTGTTCGTCCACGTTTCCTTTTTACCTCGTTCCATGTGCCTCGTTACTTGCTTTCCCCTAACCCCCTTGACAGGTTTGGTTTTGTGATTTGATTCCTAAGTCTTTGTTAATTTCTATGATTCTCCTTAAGTTATTTAAGTTTCAGTTTGAGCACCACCTCCTCCGTCCTTGCCTGCTTCCCTGCGATTGGGCCATGACATCTTACAGAAGATGTTACAACATATTTTTATTTGCGAATTGAAAAGCAGTAACTAGGGCATTTTCTAAGTGAAATAGGGCTTTTATTCCTGTGTTGTGTTCCTAAAAGCTCCAATGACAAAAATGAAAAGCATCGTTTGACTTTCAATTCATGGAAATTATACATTCTAGAAGAAAATATTGGCCAAGACAGTCAACTTTGGACGTTGACTTACAAGATGTGTTGACTCAATAGTCTTGCATAATGCTCTGGGTAGTTTCTTTGAAGGTAAACAGACAATTTTCCATCAACTCCTTGATCTCCAGTGACACCTAAAAAGAAGGGAATCAAATCGATAGTCATAGAGGATATCAGACATACACAATCAGTTCTAGTATTTAAACATGAATATTGTAAGTTCTACAACTTTTAAATCATTTAAGGGTCTGAAACTTTCATCGTAGGTCCATGTTTACTTTGAGAAAGAAAATCCAGAAATCACGAAGTGTGAGTTTTTTTAACGTTTTATTTGTAATACAGCTGTAATTAAGTATTTCAACACCTGTCTATCAGCTAGAATTTTGACCCACAAAGACCTTTTAGGGTGTCTTTAGAAGTCTACTCCATGTAATGTTGAATTGAATGTTTTTATTGTAAAGTTTACTGAGATTTAAAGCTTCTACATGAAGTGCACAAAGAATAAATCAAATAATACAAAATAATCAATAAATAAGTAATAAATAAGTAGTCAGCATAGATAAGTAGTTAACATGAATTAGGGATCAAATAAATAAGTAAAAGGTATCAAAAGTGACTAAAGTAGTAAGCAGGCTATGAACCTTTAGTGCAAGTACAAGATAAGACATTTGTCTTGATTAGATCCTCTTCAGTGTAGAACTCGAGTTGATATAGTGATGGCTCTTGGGAAAAAATGTCCTTGAGTCTGTTTGCTTTGGATGTAATGGTCCTGTAGCACCTCCCAGATGGCAGCAGGTTATAGAGGTGGAAGCCAGGATGTGTACATTGTCTCTAATGATGTTCTTTGCGCTTCTAAAGCGCCAGGATTTGTAGATGGTGGACAGGGGAGTTAGGGGGCAGGTGATGATCTTTTAGGCTGTTTATCACCCTATGCAGTCTTTTCCTCTTTGCTTCTGTGCAGCTTGAGTGCCACTGAATCAAATGCGCCACTTTGAGGACTTTAGCTGCATAAAGACACCTGACCAGCCTCTATAATCAGTAAGACTCAAATTTGTAACATGGCCAAGTCCAAAGAGCTATCCAAAGACACCAGAGCCCAAAGTATACACTTCCACAAAGCTGGTAATGCGACGAAGAAGTTGGCAAGCTTAACCTTCAATGACCTGGCGTCCACATGTGCGAATATCACATTTTTGGTTGTCAAGACTGCAATGTTAAATTGTGGACTACAAGGGCCTGGCGTACACTTATGATGTGGACATCATTTTTCTCATAAAGTACATCATGTAAAAATATATGTATTTGTTTTCACACTCATTTGAAGCCTCATTTGGACCTACAGAGGTTAATAAAAAAGGTCCACTGTTGGAGAAATAATAATAACAATAATCGGACATAGGCTTTGTCATCCTCATTGACTCAACAAAAGCCTAATTGTTATGATACCCAGAAATTGCATATGACAAAATTGGTAGTGCTACTCCATAAGGTGCGTTTTCCCGGCAAAAGACCCAAATAAGTGACAATAATTTCAGACTCGTAATTTGGCATTCTGCAGTGATGGATACATTGCATCACCCACGAGCGGATCACTTACCTCTCACTGTCTTTCACTTACCTTCAGTCAGCCAGTAGTAGGCAGATCACTGTCCTACGTATTTTTATATTACCTCACCCCAAAGTTATTACATAGAAGGGATTGTGTGTCATGTTACCGCACGTTTAGAGTCCTGATGGATGTAGCAAAAACTGTCCTTAAGCCGATTTGTCCATATTTTATGAGACCAACAGCGTCTGCCAGAGGGCAGTGGCTGGAACAGATTGTGACCAGGGTGGTATAGGTCCCTGATGATGTTCCTGGCTCTGTTGAGGTAACGAGGACTGGCAATGTCTTCAATGGTGAGGGCAGAGAGCAGCCGACACACTTCTGGGCAGTGTTAATCGCTCTCTACATGGCCGTTTTGTCCACTACAGTGCTTCCACAATACCACACTGTGATGCAGTATGCCAGGATGCTTTCCACAGTGGCTCTATAGAAGGTTCCCAGAAGCTAGTGTCCAAGTTGTTCCTCCTGAGTACCCTGAGGAAATGGAGTCGTCTCTGGGCCTTCTTGATAACTGCTGTGGTGTTTGTAGACCAGGAGAGCTTATCCGTGACATGGACCCCCAGGAATTTAAAGGACTGGACCCTTTCTACACATACTCTATACTTTATGAGTGAGTCCTGATCTGTGCTGTGTTTGCGAAAGTCCAGCATTATTTCTTTAGTTTTCGTGGTTTTCAGTGTGAGATTGTTCACCGAGCACCACAACGACAGTTTGTTGACCTCATCTCTGTAGGTCGACTCATCCCCTCCTGAGATGAGTCCGACCACAATGGTGTCATCGACAAATTTGATGATAGAGTCAGACTGGTGGGTAGGTCGGGATCAAGTCTAGCAATTTATGGTTGGTTGGTTAAAGTTCTTTATCCAGCAGCAGATGGAAGAGGATAGTCTAAGGGGGGAGAGTTTGTCAGGTAGAATGTCCGGTATTATGGTGTTGAAGGCTGAGCTATAGTCAATGAAAAGCATCCTCGCGTAGTTCCCATGAGGCTCCAGGTGGCTCAGTGTTGTGTAGAGCAATGATGATAGCATCCTCAGTGGACCTGTTTGTCTATAAGCAAACTGGTGAGGGATTCTATTCTGATATGGCCGGCAACCAACTTTTCAAAGCACGTCATGATCACAGGCGTGAGTGCAACAGGTCATTCAGGCTGTCAATGGTTGGCATTTTGGGGACAGGGATAATGGTGGCAGATTTCAGGCAGGATTGAATGATGGATTGTTGCAGGGAACAATTGAACATTTTGAAAACTCCAGCCAGCTGGACAGCACAGACTTTGAGCACCTTCCTAGGTACTCCGTCAGGGCCAACAGCCTTCCTGGTGTTCACAGACCGCATTACCAGTCTCACTTTCTGTTCCTGAAGTTTCAGTGTACTTGTGAAGGGTGGTGATGGGGGTATTGAGACTGGGTCTGATATGTCAGTCTCAAAGCAGCCAAAGAAACTGTTTAGTTCCTCAGCTAGTGAGGCATCTGCGTTAACAGACATATTATTGCTATTGTAATTGGTAATATGTCGTATTACCTGCCACATCCTCTTTGGGTTATTTCCTGTGAAGTGCTCCTCAATTTTCTTTGTATATGCTGCCGTGGCCTCTTTAATGCCTCTCTTCAGCTCTGCTCTGGCAGCGCTGTATTGTACCTTGTCCCCTGATCTGAAGGCGGTGTTATGTTATTTGATGAGTGCCTGTGTCTCCTTGTTCATCAAGGGTTTTTGGTTCGGAAACACCCATATCCGTTTATTAAAGGTGACGTTCTCTGTGCCCTTTTTGATGTAGGAAAGCACATTGTCCGTGTAGTCCTGGAGGTTGTTGTGTTCGAAAAGTTCCCAGTTGGTACGGGAAAAACAATCCTGCAGCTGAGAAAGGGCATCCTCTGGACAAGTTTTTATTATCTTTATTTGTAGCCTTGTTAGCCTCCGGAGTGGAATGTAAGCGGGGGTGAGGGATAGGGAGAGATTATCTGATCCAGCCAGGTGAGGAAGGAAGTGGCTTTATAAGCATGTTTAAAATAAGAATAACCATGGGCAGTTAAGAGTTTTGTCTCCTCTAGTGTGACACTTCATGTACTGAATAAACTTAGGCAGAACAGTCTTTAAACACGCTTTGTTGAAGTCACCAGCGACAATAAAGACTCCATGGGGGTGGTCAAGCTACTGTTTGTTTACAGCCGTTAGCAGGAGGTTAAGTGCCGTGTTGGCGTTTGCATCTGGAGGAATATAGATTGCCATCACTATGATGATCGTTAGCTTTCTAGATAAGTAGAAGGGCCTGCATCGTATTGCCAATAGTTCTAAATCCGGGGAGCAGTGAGTGTTAATGATCCTACTATCGCGGTGAGAAAAAGGTTGAGGACCACGGCTCTACATTGCCTCTACCTATGATGTGAGCATGAATGATGTGAATGATTGTCCTTCTCCTTGTGCTCTATGATTGCCTAGCCACCAATTATCGGTGTCTCCCGATAAGTGCCCGTAATTACTGGGAAAAGCTCCATGACCATCCATCATAAATTCATATCGTGTTGTGAGGTACCCACCCTTAATTTAGATAACATTAGATATGAATTATTAGGTGTGAGCTTACCAAGCTTCTTTGCGGTTCTTCCAATCTTGTCCAGAGCAGCCTGAATGTCTCCTCCCTCTGGCATGAGGACCTCTATCTCTCCCACACTGTAGCCAAAGTCTGCTTCATCTAGATCTATGTGCACCCCATCATCTAATGTGAATGTTCGCCTTATGGTGGTAAATTCTGCAAAGCATACAAGATTCATCGCACTTGCCCAAAACATATCAGGGGCATTATTCATTCCTGGAATGCCAAGACCAACGTGGTTAATTAATGTCTGGCAGCTCTCAGTTGTTAAGATTTTTTCCTTTTTGACAAGGCTTTTAAGAACTTCTTTCAGTTTCAGGTGTATATCCGGCACATTCGTTATTTCTTGATAGCGAGTGCATAGTTTGTCTGCTCCAGATGGTTCTCTTTGAGACTTGCTTGCCTCTTTGACTGGTGCAAGTGGACATTTGAGCTCCCAGCATCCTCTGCGTTGACGCAACCAGAAGTCTCTCAAGGTGAGGTCAAATTGTGGGGTGTCAAAGTATCGGTCTTGGAACTGGTACTGACCAGCAAAAACTAAATAGAAGAGATAAGAAAGATAAACCAAAGAGCTTGAAAAAAACTTTTCAAATATAATTAGCAGAAGAAAAAGTCATTTATAACTGCTGTGCGTATTTTTATTTGTCCTAATTTAAGACATGGCACAATGCTGACTTAGCGTTAGCTCCATTAACATCTTGCTGTATTTTTTTTGTATTTTAGCTTTCATAAATTGTGCTGATCATCAAAATTCCAGCAGTAGTGCACTGGAAATGTGGCTTACCTATTGATGGGTATCGTCCATGCCCTTGTTTCCCAATTGTAGAAAGGAATTAACACATATTATTTTGCTATTCTTTCATAGTAATTAACCTCTCTAACATTCTCTTACTGAAATCCCTTTTTAGATTCTTTGAATCCAGTTTGAATAAGGCGAAATGCTGTTGTAGGTATGTTGAAGGCATGCAGTTAAAAAAAAGTACTTAAATGTCACGTAAGATACCTTCGAAGGCACTCCTGACTCAGTTGTATGTTAACAAAAAAAAATAAAAATTTTGACCCCCTTCAAATAAAAAAAAAAAAAAGATGACAGAAAAACAAACCTCCAATTGCTTCCAGGATTTTCAGACTTTTGGCATCCCCCACAAACTTCCTCTCCACTTCTATACTCATCTGCAAAGAAATGCATTCATTCTCAACTTTGCATAAAAAGGAAGGCATGCAATTTCATGTCACACCTGAAGGATTAAATTATCCTTGAAATTTCTGTAAAAGTAGTTCTAGTAAAATTGCCCAGTTTTACATACATACACCCATTTTACTTGTTGCTCTGGATCATTTGAATATTCAGTTGATTTCAGTCAGAAACATTTGTATAATCTCTTAAAGCTATTGGTTATAAATAATGTATGCAAATGAACAATCCTAACTGCAATTTTTTTTTTTTATCGAGCTGAAGTTTTGTTTCTAGCGTGTCCCGTTAAGATGCTTGGATGGTAAATCTGAGTGTTTTAAAGGTTGTAATATGTCAGTTTGGTGTACTCCTGTACTAGTAGTTTATATTGTTATTTATTCAAAGAAATGCATCCAGACCAAAAAGGGTTAGGGTGTTCTGAAACCAAGCACAGAGAGAACAGTGAGGAAACATTAACCAGTCAGCATGTCCTTGTCTGGCTGACATGTCATTTCCTCCTTTCCACCACCCTGGTTGACTGAGTAGAGGGGCCAGAGCTGCACACCTGCAGTGTATCAGGACTACTCCATTATTTTGGACAGTGGTCTCAAACCGGTTCCACATAGAGCCGCAGTGGGTCCTGGTTTTTGTTCCAACCGATCCAGTGCCGACATTTTAACCAATCAGGTGTCTTTAAAATAAGTAGCACCTGGCTCTAATTAACTGATTGCACTTGCAAAAGGTATCCTTGTTTAGTTGGAATGAAAACCTGCACCCACTGCGGCCCTTTGAGGACCGGTTTGAGACCACTGATTTAGGAACTCGGGTCACAGGCAATGGCTGCCAGACGATTGCATTTGCCTACCGCTGTGTGCCCGATGTTCCTCCTTAGTTCTCCACATTTCAGGTGAATGTATTTGCCTTTCTTAGTTTTTTCGCCAACTAGGTTGTGCAGCCTTATATTGTAAATTAAGTGCCTCGTTCATCTGTACTGCTACTTCTGAGTTTGTGTTTGGATCTACTCTGTCACAACAGATACAGTAATCCCTCGAATATCGCGGATAATATAGACCAAACATTGTCGCAATAATAGAAAACCCGTAAAGTAGGGGTTTCAATTTTATTACAATATACTAACATGTTTTAGCTCATATACAGAAATACAAGTAGACAAGTACAATTATCAAGTGCATTTATTAAATACCACAATTATAGGCATATGAAATGATTGTAATGTATTAATATCTATAATCTATGAATTAAATAAATGTAAATACTTTAAGTACTGTACTCCCATTTGCATATATATATATATATATATATATATATATATATATATATATATATATATATATATATATATATATATATATATATATATATATATATATATATATATATATATATATATATATATATATATATATATATATATATACGACACAAAAAATAATCAATAATAACCTCATAAAATTCAAATATTATTTAGGAATATAGCCATATTTTATTCACCAAAAATACTTTTTAACTGTACACAATATCCATCCTTTCTTTCTTCCTTCTTTTCTCTCGCCATTGAAGCTCATGCTGAAAGTCGCGCCTGTCCTGTCGTATTTTTGATTTTACGTTTTTATGCTGAAAATGTTCGTTCCCGGTTGTGACAAATTTGCTTGCTTTGGAGCTGTCCGACCTTTCTTAATAATGTCCAACTTTTTTATCTTGAAAAGTCCGTCTAGAAAATGGCTTTAAATCAACACAACAATATATTTGCTTGGACAGCTCACTTCTGATACAGTTTGGTAGCTCTGGCTAATCCACTCCATCACTAGCCAATCATAGATGGTGAAAGCGATGAGGTATCCCTACGCCTGCGAGAAGGCAATGACGTATCCCTACGTCTGTGCCAAGGCATTGTGGTGTTGCCAACTCAAAATCTGATTGGTTAAAGCAACAGTCTTATCGACGATTGTTTAATGCAGCAGAGCCTGCAGAACTGATTGTGAAGGCCTTGAGGCAGATTTCTGACCTTGGCAACAAATAATGGCTGAAATGTGATTGGTTAAATCAGGGGTGTCAAACTCCTTTTGGTCTGCGGGCAAAATACAGCTTAATTTGAGATCAAGCGGGCTGGACCAGTAAACTCATTGGAAAATTACCTAGAACTAACAATAAGCCCACTTTTTTCCTTTGTATTAGTCACTAATACTAATAATTAGTGCAAAGAATGAGTAAGTTATCAAAATGTTTATTCACTGAATTGTCCTTTTACATTATGAACAATATATTATGAACAAGAGAATAACATAAGAACATAAATAAAGTATGTGTTGCTTTCATGTTGTCTGCACGTACTAAAACACTGCGCCCCCTGGCGGATAATACAAGAACTACACATTTCAAAGAAAATTCATTTTTTTATACAATGCAGCTTTCTTCCCCGGGCTGTACCAAACCACCAGGGGGGCCGGATCCGGCCCGCGGACTGTATGTTTGACACCCCTGGGTTAAATGCTTCAATATGAAAGCTCACATCTGGAAGCAGTGCAACCAGGGGGAAAAGCAATGAAAGGAAGCTAACAGACAATTTGGAATTATTTAATAACTATTGATGGACAAAATATAATGATTCAGATATTTCTTAGCCCAGTAGAGAAGGCCTTGTAGGCCCTGACAGCCCGCCACTGATTTGTATGACACCGTTTATGCCGCCCCCCGTAAGAGGGAGTAAAGAAGGAATAAAAATGCTCATGTCATCTCATTTTCTGAACCGCTTTATCATTATTAGGGTTGCGGAGGGTGCTGAGGCGGGGGACACTCTGAATCAGTGGCCAGCCGATAGCAGGGCACAAGGAGACGGACAACCATGCACACTCACACCAATACCTAGGGGCAATTTTTAGTGTCCAATCAGCCTACCATACATGTTTTTGGAGTGTGGGGGAAAACCGGAGTACCGGAAGGAAACCCACACAGGCCCGGGGAGAACATGCTAAATCCACACAGATGGACGTGACCTGGATTTGAACACAAGACCCCAAAGCTGTGAGGCCGACACACTAACCACTCGCACCACCGGGCTTAAAGAAGGAATAATGGGAACCAAATTAATAAAACAGGATGCAAATCTAGACAGGGGGAGGCTGTGACTGCAACTGTTTCTACCACACACAAACTCGCAACCCCTAACTACTACAGTGTTAGTTAGTCAAACCTTTACCTCCTATTGGGGGTAATAAACCTAAATCAGATTGCAGACCCTGAATAAAAATGAAATTTTCCTTGCAAAATATTTTGCTTGCAACTCTAATTTTTCACATGAGATCTGTCTAGGAACCTTACTTTAAATATAAACCAATGCAAAGTATTGCCAAGAACTTAAAAAATAAAAATAAACTTTATTTTTTCAAGCCAAGTTATAAAATTGTGTTAAATGAACGCAATTATGATAAAACCCAAGTCTATAACATGTTATGTATTACAATAAAAATACGGTTTAGCAATATGCAGTCCGTGACAATTTACTTGTTATTTTTTACTCAATCAGCATTTCAAAATGCATAGATTATTAATAAATATTCTGATTAACACGTTTCTTTTCGCGTTGCATTCATTTTGAACCACGTCGTTTTGCCACCTGTCTTTTCCAACATTGACATTCAAATACGCTCTATACGCAGATAGCTCTGGAAAAACATCCCTACTACCCAAGTACTATAATAAATGTGTAACAGTATTACATTAACAAACCTCTGTCTCATTCACAGCACAACGTCGTGAAGTGCATTTCTCTGTAAAGGGAAGTACGTAAAATGACGTCAAAACACTTGAGTGACGTCCCGTTACCGGAAATCCCCACCCGACAAGTTAAATTAGCTATTTTTTTTAATACAATCACATATTCAGCAAAACTGCATTTGCACATTGTTCTCTGAATTTAAAAATAACACTAACCATTTGCCATACACCTGAAGCGAATAATTTAGTTAACAAAAAAAATAAGGAAAAAAAAGTCAAATGAATTAAAACATAAAATCATTTCATTTATATACATATATATATATATATATATATATATATATATATATATATATATATATATATATATATATATATATATATATATATATATATATATATATATATATATATATATATATATATATATATATATATATATATATATATATATATATATATATATATATATATATATATATATATATATATATATATATATATATATATATATATATATATATATATATATATATATATATATATACATACATACATATATACACCGCGGACTTAGAGGTTCGCAGATTTTTTTTTGGAAAAAAAATAATAATAATACAAATATTACATTGAAACAACATATTTTAGTTTTTTTTTTGTTATGACATGAATTTCACTCTCTCTACCCGTATTCTATTTGGTGTTCTGTATACCGGGGGGGGGGGGGGGGGATAAATAATAATAATAAAAAAATAAAATAAATATATTTTTTGAATTAAATTCAAATTAAGCATTTTTGAAGGGGAATCCCTACTTCGCGGAAATTCACTTATCACGGGTGGTCCCGGTTCCCTTTAACCGCGATGACCGAGGGAACACTGTATATATAAAAATAATAATTTAGTTAACAAAAAAATAAGGAAAAAAATGTAAAATGAATTAAAACATTAAATAATATTTTATATATATTACCAAGAATGAGTGTAGTTTTGGATTATTCTGCAAATTAAAACAATACGCGTTTAGTGTTTTTTTTGTACAGGCATCATCAAGGAACCAGAATGGGGCCCTGTGTTTCAGATCGTGTCTTGATTTGAATGAATACAAAACAACAACGCGTAGCATTATGGGTAAACCTCAGAATGTGTTAAAGTGATGACCCACTAGATGTCACTATACATTACTATTATCTGTAACATCTTCCTTTCTTTAGATTACTGTTCTGTAAATTTAAACTATTCTTGTAATATGCTTCTTCTTGACATTAACCCTTGTAATAAAATGACATTTTTTCTCTTCTTTTTTTTTAAACAATCAAACAATAAAACAACAGTAATCCAACAATAAACCAAAGTCTTGAGTGCAATTTCTTTGTTTGTGTGTTGTCATTGTCTTTGTATGCGTGTATCTGGGCAGAGTAAGGGCACGTGCGGCATACACCCTAGTCGGACCCATGTTTTTCATGTATGCTCTTCTATGATCACCAATTCAGTTTAGGCAGTAGTCGTGAGAGGCGACCAAAACGTGTGTAGACTGCCTGGCCTGGTAGTCGGTGCGATCTCCGGTGTCTGGCATTGTCCTGGTGCCGGTGTAGACGGGCTTGCGAGGAGCCAGACTGCTTGGGGCGCTTGGGCTTTCCGCACGATGCGATTCCCCATGGCCTGACTCATGGGGAGTCTCTGCCCGGGCTAATGTCCCAGTCACCTGTACCTGTTCCAGACTTTGCCGTTCCAGACCCTTTCTTTCCGCTGAGCGCTCTGCCACTTGTAGATCCACGCGGTTGCGCCTGTAGAGAATGTCGTAAACATCCACCAAGAATGAGCGAGGAGCAACTTTCTATGCTGTTTTCTATGCTGGTGTAAATTACAGTATCTACTGTTATAACTACTTTTTTACTGTTATAATTACTTTGTTTGGCCGTGAATAAACGCAATTCTTATTCTAAATGAGTGTTGTTATCTTTAACTTGTTATTCTAAATGAATGTTGTTATCTGTAACTTGTTATCCTAAACGAATGTTGTTATCTGCAACTCGTTATTCTAAATGAATGTTGTTATCTGTTATCTTTACTTTCTTGGTTCTGTTAACCACCTGGCATACCTTGGTAAAATGATTTGAGACGCCACATGCCCGACATGCCTTACCGTCGGCTGGGCATTGTTCCTTGCCATGCTTGTGGCCGTTTCCGCGAGTTTGCAAGCCAACTGCTCTCTTCTCTTGTCCGGCATTCTATATCCTCCAGTCTTTCTCTCTGCTGCATTCACACTGTCCACTTGTATCTGCGGACTCTCCGAGGTTTTTATGCGTTTCTCAGTCAGCTCAGCAAGCTGACATATTTCGACTGCCGCTGGCAACTTGAGGTCTCGCTCACACAGCAAGCGCCTTCGAGTATCTTCACGTGCAACCCCGAGCACGAGCCTGTCACAAATCATTTCATCCTTTAGCCCACGGTACTCGCACGATGTAGCTCTTTCCCTTAGCCTTGGTAAAAAAAAACTGCTTATGGCTCATCAGTCTCTTGTTTGCAGCAACCGAACATATTTCTTGTCAGGCCTCAGACTAGACTGGTTGGTTGGGCCTGTCACCCCATCACAGGTCCAGCCTCTAATGACTCGAGTGATGCCAGGAGCAAGTCATTAGCCAGCAAGGTGTATTTAAATCAACCAGGAACTTGACCATGCTGCTGGATCGTCACAACAGTTTACTGTTAGTTACCTTGTCGCATTTTTCTTTGTCTATCTGATTGATATACGACCTCTTGTTTGCACCAGGATTTCCGATCACTGACTACGACCACGGATCGAAACAGCATGATCCAGCCAAGATGGATCTTGCGGGCTCAGACAAAGCCCCCACCAATCAACCTTCGCAAGTCGTGGATGAGCACACCCGAGCTATAAATTTTCTCTTGACTGAGGTAACGACCATAACTCAAACCCTCAGGTCCATACAGACACAATTAACGCCCTTGCCTCACTCACTGGGTGCACAGCCGACCCCAGCCGCTCCCAAGGTAACACCGTCATCGCCGAACCTATGATCCCGCCACCCGCCCCCTACAGTAGCAACCTTGGGCGCATGCCAGCATTTCTTGGTTCAGTGCCGGTTGGTATTCAAACAGCAATGCCTCACCTACACCTCTGACCGGGCAAAAATAGCTTACCTTATCGGCTGCCTTCGTGACACTGGACGGGCGCACCTTGGGTAGAGTGGGGCGACGGACGGACCCTGTTTTGCTCAGACTGTCCGGGAACCACCAGGAGATGACATGCTTCTATATCTTGGACTGCCCGGAGGCGACTATTGTTCTGGGCATCCCGTGGTTGAAACGGCATAATCCGGTCATCGCCTGGGGCGGACCCAAGGTGGTTGCCTGGAGCCCGACCTGTCACAACAAGTGTCTCCAGGCAGCCCCCCCTACCAACAGTGTCACCTCCTAAGCAAGACCCCCTTGACCTATCTGGCAATCGGGACCTTTCAGGGGTGTTTAGCAAGACCCGGGTTTTGGCGCTCTCCCCGCGTCGCCCTTATGATTGTTTCATTAACATATTGCGCGGTGCTTCTCTTCCTAGGCGCCTACAACATCTCCAGGGAGACAAAGTTGGAAACCTTCATGTGGTGTCTCCTGAGAGGCCGCTCGGCGCGGCCTGCGAATTCCAACAAATACCACTCAGAGCTGCCAACAAGGAACGTGGCACCCTACGTTTTTCATCCAGCCGGAGATATTTGACTGCCCCTCACCTCCGACTACCCCTCGGGTGAACTAATCCGCGTTGCAGTGGCAGCTCTAGCGCTGTCTGAGGGTAATCCTCAGGCGCTTGTAGTGACTCAACAACAACAACAACATCTCCAAGCCGGAGCGGGAGGCTGTCGATAACTACATCTCCGAGGCGCTGGCAGCTAGACAGATTCGCCCATCCTCCTCCCCTGTCGGGGCAGGATTTTTCTTTATCACGTCACTGCGCCCACGTATCGATTACCGCGACCTAAATGAGATTACGATCAGAAACAGGTACCCGTTGCCACTCATCGATTCGGCTTTTAACCCGCTACACAGGTTCTTGCATTTTTACCAAGTTAGACCTCTGAAATGCGTAGACCTGGAGATACAGTTCCAGGTGGAGGTTGATGACTTGGAGGTGGGGGTCGGTGCTGTCTTCTCCCAGCGCAAGCTGGCGGATGGGAAGTGGCACCCCTGTGCCTTTTTTCCCCGTAGGCTGTCCCCATCTGAACGAAACTACGGTTGCCCACACACAGGCGGTATTGTGCCAATGTATTTGGTTGCTGACATTAAGCGCAGATACGCAATCTTTCGTATCTGCCTGCCAAGTGTGCGCACGCAATAAATCCTTCACCAAGCCAAGGTCCGGTCTTCTCCTCCCACTCCAGATTCCTAGGCGTGCCTGGTCTCAAATTGCGATCAACTTCATTACGGGCCTTCCCAAATCCCAGGGTAACACCGCCATGCTCACCATTGTCGATCAGTTTTCCAAGGCAGCCCACTTCAAAAACTCCAAAACTACCCCCAGCCCTGGAGACAGTCGCCCTCTTCACGCAGAATGTCTTCCGCCTGCATGGAATTCCGGTCGACATCGTCTCGGACCGGGGTCCACAGTTCACTTCGCATGTCTGGTCTGCATTCTGTTCCGTCCTGAAGATCACTGCAAGCCTCTCCTCGGGATACCATCCACAGTCAAATTGTCAATGTGAACTCACTAATCAACAGTTGGAGGCAGCGATTCGCTGCACCACCCATGTCGATCCTACCACCTGGAGCGAACATCTGATGCTTCCGGGCGGGCAGGAGCTGGGCGGGCAGGAGCTGGGTGGGCAGGAGCTGGGCGTGTCAGGAGTGGCTGGATTGCTTTTCCTGGCATGACGTCACGATAACTATCAGCTGTCACTAATTACGTGATTAGATTATTTTTGGTATTTAAGCATTATGATTTTCTGTGGACGCCGTCGGATCGTCCTGGTTTCGTCCTGGTTTCGTCCTGGTTTCGTCCTGGTTTCGTCCTGGTTTCGTCCTGGTTTCGTCCTGGTTTCGTCCTGGTTTCGTCCTGGTTTCGTTTCCTGTTTTTCCTGTTAGTCATTTCCGTTTCCATTGACGCCACGCCGCTTGTTCTTTTCGTTTGTAATGAGTGGTCAAGCCAAGTTGTTTAAGTTATCTTACCCCGTTTATTAAATCAACCTACAAGAGCTACAGATCTGCCTCACCTTTCCATTTACTTCGGCGACTCTGCATCTGGGTTCAACTTCTCCACCGATCCAGTCGCACTACGCGGCGAGATCGTAACAGGGCGGGCAGGAGCTGGGCGGGCAGGAGCTGGGCGGGCAAGAGCTGGGCGGGCAGGAGCTGGGCGGGCAGGAGCTGGGCGGGCAGGAGCTGGGCGGGCAGGAGCTGGGCGGGCAGGAGCTGGGCGGGCAGGAGCTGGGCGGGCAGGAGCTGGGCGGGCAGGAGCTGGGCGGGCAGGAGCTGGGCAGGTAGGAGCTGGGTGGGCAGGAGCTAGGCAGGCAAGAAATAGGCAGGCAGGAACTAGGCGGGCCAGCCGGTACCAGAAGCCTGGTTCGTGGCTTCGGCACGGGTGCGACTGGCGGCCCAGGTGGCAAAGAGAGTATTTCGCGTGATTTTGGCACAGGAATTTGGGAAGATTGAAATGTCGTGGTCGGTCGGGGCGTCTGGATGGGCGACGTCGAGTGAGGAGCTTGGACGGGCGAGGTCGAGCGAGGAACTTGGACAGGCGAGGTCGAGCGAGGAACTTGGAGGGGTGAGGTCGAGTAAGGAACTTGGAGGGGTGAGGTCGAACGAGGAACTTGGTCAGGGGCTCGACCGTCGGGGGGGGCTTCCAGAAGGGTGGCTGGCGTCGACGAGAGCGTCAGCGCGAGCATGGGTGGCTTCATTATGGGGGTCCAATATGGTCGGATCGTTCGTTATGATCGTGCCGCATCGTCGTGGCCCGATTGAGAATGGATTTGGACCCAGTCGTGGGTAAGCAGGATGAGGAAAGGCAGGTAGCTTCAAAGCAACATCTTTAATAACTGTGAAGGGATCTCACAAAACAACAAGGACTTGGGAAACAGAAGCGAAATCAAACCGGAAACAGGAGAGAACGAGTGGTATCGAGAAGAAAGGTAGCGTGGCTGCAGGCTATTGAATCTATGCAGTGACTTCCAGAGAAATGCAGGAATTGTGCAGAACGATCCGACAATGTTAACAGAACTATTTGGTGTTTAAATACAAACTCAGGAAGTAATCAACAGATTGATTCCAGCTGCTCTGCCTGTACGGCAGGCCGGGAGGGGAAAAACGGGCCGCTCCTGACACTGACACCATGTTTCAGATTGTGTCATTATTTGAATGAATACAAAACAACATTGCGTAGCATTATGGGTAGAACTGAGAATGTGTTAAAGTGATGACCCACATGATGTCACTATGCATTACTATAATCCAATTGGTCTCAAACCGGTTCCACATAGGGCCGCAGTGGGTCCTGGTTTTTGTTCCAACCGATCCAGTGCCGACATTTTAACCAATCAGGTGTCTTTAAAATAAGTAGCACCTGACTCTAATTAACTGATTGCACTTGCAAAAAGGTATCCTTGTTGAGTTGGAATGAAAACCTGCACCCACTGGGGCCCTTTGAGGACCGGTTTGAGACCACTGCTATAATCTGTAACAGCCTGCGCTTGAAGATCACCATAGATATCACATAATCAACGTTAGATGTCGAACGGTGGAGTCACTGGCATAAGTAAATCTTGGCCCTCTTGCCTTAGGAACCTTCTTATTTATCGTAAGTGAGGCGAACGATTTTGACCATGTTATGAAAAATTTGCCAGAAAAAATATTAACTTAAAGCAGAGCTGCCAACCTCCGTTCACCCCATTACATGAGTAAGCTTGTCCCATTTCCAGAGTTTATTCAGAGTGAATGTGATTCACGCAAAATCAATATGCACTGAAGTCACACAACAAATCATCCGTCAGAACTTGTAACTCGGATGATTCAAATTTCTCTCGTGTAACTGAATTCATCCAGTTTACAGTGCAGTTGAATCAAGATGACCGAAGCCGTAGCAGTGGTTTGAATTTCAAGGCATTTAAATGGGAAATGTTGTACTTTTCCGAAATACTTATAAATATATTTTATAACATTTAATTGACAATTTTTAGGGATTGCCTTACATTTCCTGATATACTCCTGAAATTCTGGAGTAGTTGGCAGCTCTGGGTGATATATCTTCAGAAACTTTTACCTCAACAAATGTTTAGTTTAATGCCCACTTTGGGCCGAGACAGTGAAGGCTTTAAGAAATGGAGTCAGAATGAGAATCTCTCCTTTTCTCGAGCCAATAAAGAGAACTGGTCATGGAAGCTTCCATAATGTCCTGCCTATATTTTTGTCAAGACTTATTCACCTGATTTTTCAAAACAAAGAAAAGAACATCCAAAAAATGTTGACCCGGACGTGATTTGTTTTGAAGGTTCAGATGAAACCATGACTTTCCTTGCAGACTCTTGGGGAACTAAATAAAAAGGTACGCAGATTTTAAATTCTGCATAATTTATGAAAACAGCAACATTTTTGAAGGGTCTGGGGAAAGATCCGTGATTTTCGTCCCGGTGAAATAAGAATTATTTATTATTCACAGAGGTTTTTTGTGAGGAAAGTCGTGCCTGTGTAGGCTGTGCTAAAAGTTGCTTTTCTAAGTAGCTCTGTTCACTGTTATTTGTTTTTCGTGTTTTACAGCCCTTCTATCCTTTTTTAAATTACATTTTAATATTTCTTAATACTTTCCTTTTTACTTTGCTTTGTACTTTGTACTTTTTGTTTTGGTGTTTTGCAACTTTCTTTGTTCTGTTAGCCTGTCTTCTTTCTGCTGCTTCTTTTTTGGAGCCATTCAGCCATGCCTACGCTGTCATGCAGATGTGACTAGCTGTTGCAATGCGCAGTAGAAGGACCAACGCCTCAGTTACCGCCGGAAATTCGGAGCTGGACAAAAGTGCCGGGAGAAGAAGCAACGCTTCTGACCAACCATTCCATCATAGGATAAGATGGAAGAGCTGTCGGCGCTTACCAGGCCGGAACCGGAGTCAAGGAGTTCTGCTCTGCTGCTGTGACGAGCGACGAGCTTGGAGGACTGACTCTGCATATTCTCTGCCTCGGTCCCAATCTGCAGAGGTCCCCATCTTGTGGAGGACTTCCTGTGTATGGTTCCAGATTTTGTCCAACTCTACAACTCTCAATTTGGACACAGAAAATGAGGACTTTGATGGATCTGTGGGTGATGATTGAAACGTGAGTACATTGTAAAATGGCTAAATAAAGTACAACCAAACTCAGTTTTGCTTCTGTTGCCTTTTTAAAAACGTATTGTTAGCGTGTGCCTGAATGTTTAAGCTGGTGTATGTTTTTCCATCCCTGGCTGTGTGTTTTGGTGCGGTGCGTCTTGTGTGTGTCAAATACAGAAATAGCACTCGTTACTGACACTGCCTTTAAATATGGTGCGCCATACAGTAGGTTAATTATATTGGTGGAGTTAATAAGTAGATTGCAGTGGTGTGCCGTCGGGGCCTTCAGTGCCTTCTCTGCTGGCTTAAGAAATATCTGAATCACAGACTGATGTTACATTTTTTTTTGCACATGAATACCTAAATAATTCGAAATTGTCTGTCATCTTCCTTTCTTTGCTTTCCCCCTGGTTGCACTGGTTCCAGATGTGTGTTTTCATATTGAAGCATTAACCCCATCACATTTCAGTCATAATTTGTTGCCAGGGTCATAAATCTGCCTCAAGGCCTTCACAATCAGTTCTGCAGATTCTGCTGCATGAAACAAGCGTCGATAAAACTGTTGCTTTAATCAATCTGTTTTCGATTTGGCGACACCTTGGCCTTCTTGCAGGCGTAGGGATACGCCATTGCTTACACAAACTATGGTTGGCTAGCGATAGAGTAGGAGGGCCAAAGCCAGACTGAGCCAGCCAGAGCCTGCAAACTCTACCCACAATGGCCGACGGAGGAAAACAAATGGATTTGGTTGCGGATTTGCTTACAAAGCCATTTTCCAGACAGACTTTTGCAGGAATAATGAACATCATTAAGAAAGGGTGTTGAACTCCAAAGCTAGCGACCTGTTACAACCGGGAAAAGGGCGTGTCCGCCACTTTCAATTCTCTAACTACGAGCGCTACCGCCAGGCTCACGGGCTCCGGGGAACACTGCAAATTGTATTGCTGGGAGTGCTTATTATTTGCCACCGATCGATATGGTGTTTGGAGCAACACTGGATTTGCAAATTTGATTGTTTAACCAAAGCAGCAACGAGACACCCAAGCACTGCCAAAAGCACTGCCGGACACTTACAAGAAACGATGCTCATTTTACACAAATAGGTAGTTAATAGTAAGTCAATAAATAAATACATGAATAAATATATAAATAAGTAACCGTGTTGCTGATATATATATGTATATATATATATATATATATATATATATATATATATATATATATATATATATATATATATATATATATATATATATATATATATATATATATATATATATATATATATATATATATATATATATATATATATATATATATATATATATATATATATATATATATATATATATATATATATATATATATATATATATATATATATATATATATATATATATATATATATATATATATATATATATATATACATATACATATACATATATATATAGAAGCACATGTATACTATATGAGTATTCAGTAGGTCCTAACCCACAGCCATTTTTTGGTTAAAGAGCCTGACAGCTGATGGGAGGAAGGATCTGCGGAAGCGCTCCTTCCTGCAGTGAGGGTACCGCAGTCTACTGCTAAAAGAGCTTCGGAGGGACTCCACCGACTCGTGCAGGGGGTGGGAGGTGCTGTCCATGATGGACCTCATCCTGGTCAGCATCCTCCGCTCTCCCACTTCCTCCACAGAGTCCAAAGGACAGCCCAGAACAGAGCTGGCCCTCCTGATCAGCTTGTTCAGCCTGTTCCTGTCCCTCTCTGTGCTCCCACTTCCCCAACAGACCACTGCATACAACACTGCAGATGCCACCACAGTGTCGTAGAAAGTCTTCGGCAGTGTCCTACATACTCCAAATGACCATAGAGTCCTCATTAGGTAGAGGCAGCTATGGCCCTTTTTGTACGGGGCATCTATGTTTTTGGACCTGTCTAGTTTGTTGTTGGGGTGAACACCCAGATACTTCAAATTCTCCACGATTTCAATGTCTTTACCCTGGATGTTCACCTGAGTGGTCTGTTGAGGTGTCCTCCGAAAGTCAACGACCATTTCCTTTGTCTTACTGGTGTTGATGTACAGGTGGTTTTGCCTACACCAGTCGACAAAGGTTGTGATGACTCCCCTGTACTCCAGGTCGTTCCCGTCAGTCACTCGTCCAACAATGGCGGTGTCATCGGAGAATTTCTGGATGTGGCAGGTGTCTGTATTATGTTTAAAGTCTGAAGTGTAGAGGGAGAAGAGGAGTGGGGAAAGCACTGTGCCTTTTGGGGCCCCCGTGCTGAAAGCTACCACATCAGACGTACAGTCCTGTAGTCTCACATATTGTGGTCTGTCGGTGGGAAGTCGATGATCCATGCGGCTAGGTGGTTCCTTACTCCAGCCACCTCCAGTTTCCCTCTCAGAAGGACCGGCTGAATGGTGTTGAATGCACTGGAGAGGTCAAAAAACATCATTCACACCGTGCTTCCCGAGTTCTCCACGTGTGAAAGACAGCTGTGCATTAGGTAAGTGGTAGCATCTTCCACACCAATGCCTGGACGAAAGGCGAACTGCAGAGGGTCCAGCTCTGCATTCATCAGGGGGCTCAGGTGGTTGAGGATGATCCTCTCCAGTGTCTTGATCAGGTGAGACGTTAGTGCTACCGGCCTGAAGTGATTTGGCTCCCTGGGGTTCGCAGTCTTTGGGACTGGGACCACGCAGTTTTCCACAAGGTGGGGACCTTCTGCAGACTGAGGCTGAGGTTGAAAATATGCAGAATCACTGTGCCAAGCTGATCCGCACACTCTCTCAGTAGTCCGGAGCTAAGGGCGTCTTGACCGGTAGCCTTCCTTGCCTCGATCTTCTTTCGTTGTTTTGTCACCTGATCGACAGTGATGCAGAGACCGGTGGAAGAGGGGGGGGAAGAGGGGGAGGAAGAGGAGGAGGAGAACGAGGGGGAGAGTTGCTTCTGGTCTGGGGGGTCAGGGGAGTAGGGGCAGGGCTGAATCTGTTAAAGAACTGATTCAGTTCATTGGCCCACTCCCCGTCTCCGGACTCCGGGCCTCTCCCACTGTTGCCTCCATGGCCCGAGATGGTCCTCAAGCTCTTCCAGACCTCTGTGGTATTGCCCCTCTGGAGTTGGTTCTCCAGCTTCCTCCTGTAGCTGGACTTTCCCCTCCTTATCTCTCTCTTCAGTTCCTTCTGGACCGTTTTGAGACTCTCCTTCTCCCCAGACCTAAAAGCCCTCTTCTTCTTGTTCAGGAGGGCCCTTAGATCCCTGGGGACCCATGGCTTATTGTTGGAGTAAGAACGGACCTTCTTGGAGGGTACGATGTTCTCGACACAGAATTTAATGTAATCTGTGAAGCAGTGGGTCAAGCTGTCGATGTCTTCCCCATGTGAATTGCACAGCACCTCCCAGTCAGTTGTCTCGAAACAGTCCCTCAGTACCATGGTCTCCTCGGTCCATCTTTGTATGATCCTCGTGGTCGGTTTTATTTTCCTCACCATAGGGATGTAGGTGGGGATCAGATGGACCAGATTGTGGTCTAAACGGCCCAGTGGGGGCAGGGGGACTGAGCTGTATGCCTCCATACAGCATGTCCAGAGTTTTTTGTTCCCTGGTGCAGCACTTCACATACTGAGTGAAGGTGGGGAGAGTCGAAGTCAAGGGAGCATGGTTAAAATCACCAGAGATAAGAAGGAGAGACTGGGGGTGTGACGTCTGTAGCCGGGACAGAGTAGTGTGGAGCAGCTCACGAGCCACTGCCGCATCGGCCGAAGGAGGTATATACACAGTTATTATGATGACGTGCGAGAACTCCCGGGGGACGTAAAACGGCCTGATGCTAACAGCTACTAGCTCGATATCTCGAGTGCAAAATTGCTCCTTCACAGTAATATGCCCAGGACTGCACCATCTACTGTTAATAAAGACAGCTAGCCCCCCACCTTTCTTCCTACCGCTCTCCTCAGCGTCCCTGTCCGCCCTCACCAGCTGAAAGCCATCCAAGGAGATGAGAGAGTCTGGTATTCGCTCATCCAGCCAGGTCTCCGTGAAGCACATAATGCAGGTGCTCCGATATTGTCCTTGTTGTTTGGTCAGCGCCGTTAGCTCTTCCATCTTGTTGGGGAGAGATCTTACGTTCCCCATAATAATAGATGGAATGCTGGGTCTGAAGCATCGCTTTTTCTCCTAACATACAATGTCTGGTGTGTCTAGTGTCTGTCTTGCTTCTGCAACAAAGAAATTAGATAGAGGAAGATCAGTTTAACACCGAACCGCGGAGCACATTTAAATCTGCCTTGGCTAAGAACAGAACTGATTGTAATGTATGCCATGGATGATTTTGCAGGTAAGTTTCCCACTGATCTAATTGACTTCCCTCAACAGAAAAATCTTAGTGAGAGCATGGGGTGACTGTACACATTTGTGTGTGTTTGGCAGTGACCATCCCTGTGTCCACTTCTTTTGTCGAACGGACATTTTCACCCCTAAATAGAATCAAAACTGAAATACAACATGACAGAAATACAACAGGACAAACTCAATGTTCAGCATTAGCTGATGGCGATAGAAAATAACTTCTTGATGGACCTGAAACATATGGGTAATTTGTACCACAGAGTAATTGAAATCTTCTTGAGGAAAGAAAGGAGGATTGATTTTGTGTATAAATACAAATATTTTTTGGTGAGTAAATTGTGTCTATTTTCCTAAACAATCTGAAAAAAAATCTTTATTACATCCCGAATTCGGTGAATTTCTTTGTTGCAGAAGCAAGACAGACACTAGACACACCAGACATTGTAGACCTAGGTAAAAAAAAACTGGAGCCACACACAGGCAGTCCACAAGGTGGGTGTCAAATAATCTTAAGTAAACAAAGAATGTTTCAATAGGAAATGCCAAATAATCATAAGTAAACAAAGAATGTTTCAATAGGAAATTTCAAATAATCTTAAATAATCAAAGAATGTTTTAATACAAGAGAAAGTTGTTTTCTCTAATTTACTTATTGTAGATCTTAATTGTGTTAATAGTGAGCTACAAAAAATGGCTCTTATCTTGAGTAAACAAAACTGATGAAAAATTCAATAGGATTTCAGCTAGTACAATTTAGCTATTTTAGCAAAATGAGAGTGATTTGTGATTTATACTTAAGTATTAAGAATAATTTAGAATATTAAATATATCAAACATGAAGACAATGCAGAAATGGCATTTATCCAAATTATTAGGTAAATTGTACCTGGCAGGTTTAGATAAAATTTTCGGATAGGCAACGTTAGGTTCATCAATTATTCATTAATTTATACAGACGCTTCCCTACTTACGAACGAGTTACATTCCGGACAATTGTTCATAAGTTGATTTTTTTGCTGCTGTTTGTTTACAGCCGTTAGCAGGAGGTTAAATGCCATGCTAACGTTAGCATCCGGTGGAATATAGTTGCCACTACAATGATAACCGTTAGCTCCCTAAGTAGATAGAAGGGCCTGCACCATACCGCAAATAGCTCTAAATCCGGGGAGCAGTGAGTATTAATGATCCTACTGTCGCAACACCATTCCATAAGTCCCCCTCCTTTGCTTTTCGCCATTAATACTTTTGAACGATCGTTACAAAATAGCGTTCGGCTAGCTAGCGATACCGCAGCGTCTGGATTTGCAGGTGGAACCACGTTTCTGTGATGACAATAATGTTGCAGTTCCTAACAAAGCTGTTGGTAGCAATCTGAAGTTCCAACTCATACATTTTGTGGGGGATGGATCTGGCGTTGGTCATAAAGATACTTGGAAGTAGTGCCCGGTGTGGTTGCTGCCTTAGCTTAGCAGTTAGGCTCACCCGGCATCCGCGCTTTTGCTTTCTTTCCCTTCGCCGCCTCCGACATACTCTGAGTGGGCTGACTATCCGGGGAGATCCCCGAGGTCTCGAGATGTCCTCGGGGATATCGTATGCTCGTAATGGATATATCGCATCTCCCCCGGAGTAATTAAATCCTGGCGACTGTAGAAAAATAGTCTGTAAAGTGTTTTTTCTTGTGTACGTCAAAATCTCAAGTGCTTTTTTATTATACAGAACATTTGGTTGTGTAAATTTTCATTTTAAATTTTCTCTCTCCATGCCCCCCCCCCCCCATTACTGCAGAAAAACTCACTCCACCTGTCTTAGCGTGCTAATTTGTGTTACACGACTGAATGTTCAGCGCGGGCTTGACATTTTTTGGTGCCGGAAACCCGGGATTCACAATCTGAGACATCGGGACAAAGAGGGATTCAAGAGGCCAAGAAAATAACGTCAGCCATCCCCCATTGAAGGAAGGGGCCATTAGAGATTGGTTCCCTGCCACCCCTAGGTTCAGTGACAAATCCCATTGAACAAAGCAGGCACCTAAAATGGTAAGGCGCTGTTTAAAATTAATTCGTAAAAACAATCCAGTATTAAGTCCCTGTTTTCCTGTGAAAGAGTCGGGGACACGTCCCTGTGTGTCAGGGAAATTCTTTGTAAATTGGATGAAGTTCTATGTATACCTTTCCTTATGTGACGGGGAAGCGTTCTCTGTATGTCGGAGAAATACGTAAAGGAATCAAGAAGCGGATCGTGACTGTTTGTTGGTCTATCTCTGAGAAAGGTGGGGCTTTTCTAGACGAAGAGGTTGGCTGTGACCAATGTTCCCTCTAAGCTGGGCGCGTGTGCAATTGCGCACTACTTTTGTTTTCTCTGCACAGCAGCAATCATATGGTGCACAGTAAATAAAATCCAAACTTTTTTTTACCTTTTCTTCCTTGATGGTGCCGTTTACGTGGCAGCCAGTGGCAGTAGCTCTGTCCACTCTTATGTTTTTTGTGTTTTACAGCCCTTCTTTCAAGCGGTGAAATCGAGTGAGAACTCTCTAAATCTAATGTGTGTGGTTGTGTCCTTGCGTGCGTCTGTGTGTCTAGTACGTGTGATTGTTTTTCTTCAATCTACACAATGGACTATAAATAAAAAATAGCCCTCGGCTGCAATCTTACATATATATTCATTAACATGAATATAAACATGTTCATTAATATGTACTATCCCTAAATAAATAAATACAAGCAAAATCATGTAAAAATATTGCAACATTGGGAAGTTTGACTATCTCAAGTGATATGTTCAGCAGAAAAGTCATTTGAATGAGAATGACTAGTGAGAAGGACAGATGTGTAAAGTAAGCTAAAATTTACTTCTGATTTGTGCATATTCTAATGGCATTTATGAAGATGTTTTATTCATAGATATTTTTTCATTCATTTTCTGAACCACTTTATCCACTTAATCACCCAGAGGCGGGGGGATACCCTGTATCGGTGGCCAGCCGATCGCAGGGCATAAGGAGACGGACAGCCATGCACACTCAGACCCCCATCTAGTAGCAATTTTAGAATGTCCAATCATCCTACAATGCATCTTTTTGGGATGTGGGAGGAAAACAGAGAACCCAGAGCAAACCCACGGGGAGAATATGCAAATTAAACACAACCTGAATATGAACCCAGGACCCCAGAGCTGTGAGGCCAATGCACAAACCACTAATCCGCCAGGCCGCCCATTCATAGATATTCATAATTACATTTTATTATTTCAATCATTTGTGTAGTGGACATGCACCTGCTTATGGCAGGTGTGATACTGGTGTGTGCCCTTTGCAAGCAATGATGATGTTGCTCACACTGGTATTCGGTGTGCTCAGGAAGGTTCTGACCAGACAAACAAAAAATTTGAGGGAACATTGGCCATGGCATTTCTTGGATCGGTACTCTGCGTAGCACTATTCTGCATACCGTACATGGATTTGTTGAATGATCTCGTGGTTCATTTCAGAAAGCCAACTTGGGACCATCATCAACACAAGACTAAGCAGGCAGTGGTGAATGTGAAGTTACCGTTACGTGTCTACTTGAGGGCCTACAAGAGGAAATGGAGCCAATCCAGATGGACGGGACCATTCTGCATCATCAAGAGGAACCGCGATGCAGTTCATCTGTAGGGCAAAGGAGACACCTGGTATCATCTCTCCTATGCTGCAATTTTTGAAAAACCCTTCAACCCGCAGCCTGTGGTGGATCCAGCTCGGAGCATGTGTCAGGAGCGGCCCATTCGTCTCTCCTGGCGTGCCGTCAGAGAAGAGCAGCTGCGGTCGAGCTGCTGATTACTTCCTGTTTTGTTATTTAAATATCAATGAGTCCTAGGATCATTGTCGGATCACGCATGCATGCGTCCGGCATGCTCCCGTATACTTCTGCAATCTCCTGCACAATTCCAGCAATGTTCCTGGATGTCACTGCATGGATTCAAAGCCATGAAGCTATGCTACTGTTGTACCCCTGAATTTACGGGGTAGGTGTTAAGGGGAAAAGGGACTCACGCAGTATGACGCGCGAAGCGTGCGCAACGCACGCAGGTTTGACGCACGAAGCGTGCACGGAGTAGCAGTATTTCGCCTTTAAAAGACGGGTGAAATAATCAGACAGGTCCTTTGTTGTATTTCAAACCAACTTTAGTTATATCAAAGCAATTCACACAAAACATAATATACAATAACACCCGAATATATACATAGTAACATATTAACAACCCGTTATAACCCAAAACAATGTACTTGCTGCATAAACGATTATAACTTATGAGTATTGAAACTTGTTACCTTCTGTTCCGGCCGTCATAAACTGCATACTATTATGCTACCATTATAACGGCGGCCGAAGGTAGCTTGCTGTAAACAATACCCGAGACTCACACATTTACGCACACACATAAAAAAAGTAAACAACCATCACTAAGCATTACGTTCTTTCTCACATGCTAACTATTGCCTCTTGCAAATCCCACACTCAATCGATCTTCAAAACAAAGCAACATACCTTTAAAAGACGGGTGAAATAATCAGACAGGTCCTTTGTTGTATTTCAAACCAACTTAGAGAAATGTCTGACTAGCCCGCTTATATCCTATACACAGGTCTATGACCACTACGTAATCGCTGCGTGTTTCGCACGTACTCATTACGTCATAGCTGCGTGTTCCGTGCACGCTTCGTGCGTCAAACCTGCGTGCGTTGCGCACGCTTCGCGCGTCATACTGCGTGAGTCCCTTTTCCCCTTAACACCTGCACTCATTTATAACATCACTTACTTCACCCTGTCACACTACCTTTCTCCTCGACACCTCTCATCCTCATGTTTCCGGTTTGGTATCGCTTCCGTTTTCCCAAGTCCTCGTTGTTTGTAAGGATCGCTTCTGAGTTATTAAATATGTTGCTTTGAAGCCATTGCCTCATATCCCCTCCTGTTTCCTGCCACTCGGTCCAAATCCATTCACGACCGCACCACGATGACGCGGCTTGATCATAACAACACGGTCCACCGAAACACAGGCTTAGAAGATGCAAGTAAAAGCCATGCCAACACCGGCTCCCTTTGAGGAAGTGGGCAATGTTTTGCAGTTTTGGCCACTTTCCTGATCATATTATCATCACCCTTGGGGGTTGCACGCCTCCGGTGAAGAAGGTCTTGATCTCCAGTCACAAGGATATGGCAATGGCTCTTTTTGGGTTGCGGCATTAGCTGAATTATACAATGTGACGCATAGCCAAGGGTCCAACCTTTGGTATCTATATGAAACTCACCTAGCCAACTCATTCTGTCGTGCAAACTGCTATATCTGTTCATATATGCTGTACTCAGCTGATCTGTCACACGTCACTCTGAAAATGTTCAAGGAAGACATTCGATATTTCCCACATATCATTCACATTCACTTATCTCCTCAAGAATTCTGAACTCAACCATACAAGAAGTGACTGTCTTTGCTCTTCACGTCTTTGGCGACATCGTGGCGAGGAAACGTGGAAGTGTGACCCAATTGCAGGGAAGCAGTCAAAGGACAAAGGGATGAGTGCTCAAACAAATAACTTCAACAGGAGGTAAAGAAAGTAACGAAAGATGTGACATCAAATGTTAAACTCAAACCTGACAGAGAAAACAAGAGGGGACTTGGAAGTATCAAACTTGGAGACGTGGAGACAATGCAATGTAAATCAGATGGTCGGACAAATGACAAACAATCCGTGAGGTTTAAATAGACAAAGCCGGAACTAATTATCAATGGCGAGGAGGGACAAACCAGGCAAAAAGCAAACATACGCATACACAAAGGAGAAAAAATAACAACTCAAACCAAACCGAACAGACTAGTTCTTTTGTGCCTACAACTAAATTTATTTAAAATGATACTTTTTTCTGTGCTAACAATTCACGTTTTAAACAAGTATATGATTCGGGTGTTATTCCCAATATCCTTCTGCTACAAAGTTTATTTGTTACTGTTAGGCCATTAGTCTTACATTATTAAATATTTGCTTGCAATGAAGAAAGTGCTTCACTTACTACATCTAAACTGCCTGCTTGCAATGAAGTAAATGCTTTGCTACTTAATTCGACTAAACAAAAGGGAAGCCTAACCCACTTGGCCTGATGGAATGTGGAGAAGATCCTTCGGCTGCACATGACTTTCAGTTGTTTTGACTATTTGTTGTCTCACTTCTGTTTCCCACCCCTCCTTTGAAAGTTGAAACGTTGTAACTAGGGTCCTTGAAGTTAATAAACAAGGAAAAGAAGTGTGACGCCAGAACGAAACTGGGTTGAGACCTGAATTATTCGATTTCTCCACGCAAGAAAAACCCAGAAGATTGTCTTGTCTTTTTTTTGTCTCTTTATTTGTGCGTGCATTTGGGAATGTCGTTTGGTGAACCTATCAAATTGGTCCTACGTTCCTGGGAGTCAATATACCGAAGGAATCCAGGCACTTAGTCGACATCTGGGAAGGACCGTGGCCACGGCATCTAAGACCCTTTGCGGTCTATCAATTACCATAACAGTATTACTGGATTAGATACGAGCAGTTCCATAAACACCTTCTGAGATCTCATTCAAACATTAGTTCTGAGTTTAATATTAACTCCATTGACTCTTCACTGAATATGTCACGCCCCCTTTGGGGCCCATTGTATACCTTATTTCACTGGTCCAGATTTTATGGGTACTGGAGTATATTCTGAATTGTACTGGTTGTGTCGCAGCGTTCTGGTCTGCTTGCTCTAGACTCGAGGCCTTTAATCCTTTGTCTTTGATGCCACAGTGGTTGTCAACTGTCAAGTTATTCTGTATTTCCTTCAATTTTTTCCCCAAACTTGAAACAGGGCCTCAATTTTCTTACAGCAAGAACAACTCAAATCCTTCCATTTTACAATTTTATTGAAGTTTTTTGGTGATAGGAAAGGATAAGGTGGTGGTAAGAAAGGATTAGGTTGAAAACCAGTTGCGTCCGATGGGGTCTGAAAGATATATCTGGTTACTTGGCTGCCCTTTCTTGTTTCATTAGCCTTCAAGGCTGGACTACTGAGTTTATATACTGGTTTATGACCTATGACCTCAGGCAGGAAGTGAGGAGAGTTTGGTTTGATTTGGTTTTTTCTGCCCCCTTTTGGTCTGGAGGGGGAACAGACATATCTTCTGCTTAGTTGACTTGACAGTGGGAAAAACCAAGTTGTGGAATGGCAGAGACGGGTTAAAAGATGGGGACTGGTGAGGAATGGGAGAGTTTTTTTGAACATTATTTTTTTCTGTGCCTGAATTGGAAGGAGCTTTTAGCACTCAAGGGAAGAGCCTAGGATCTGTTTTAATTTGTACTTTTCCTTATTTACCAATTTACTTGATTTTGTTTGTATAATTTTATTGTCTTGGAGTCAAGTTTGTACATTCTTCTGCCCACTCGAGAAAATAAAAGAGTTTGCGAATAGCTGGTCAGTGCAAACACAAAAAGTAGCATCTTCTACAGCACCTAAGACCCCCGGAGCACCCATGCAACCCATCACCCATCAAACAAGCTTGCACAAAGGAAGCCATCCACGGGGTGATAAAAATGCTCACACAGCCCATTCTACATCCTTATTGAGGCTCTGGTACATGGATTTCTGTGCCACCAGTTGAGCGGACGGCTTTCGACTAGGGTGAGAAAGGCCATGGACCGGATCAAAAACCCTACGGCGCCAGTGTGCGGGAACCAAAGAGTGAACCTCGCATCAGAATGCCCTGCCCATGTCACCTATTTGGAACCCGCTGAATACATGCCAGAGTTTGAAAACGTAAGGGTGTATATGCTTTCGTCTTGGTCCTTATTCATAACCCAAATTGTACCGCACAGGTGCGTGCGAGACAGGCAGTTGGCCACCACGTTGGATTTACCCGAGGCGTCTGATGTTCTTGTTAAACTTGGTGATATGAGAGTTACCACTGCTGCTGCGCAGACCGCAGTTCTGTCACATGATATCAAAACATGGTGGTTTTGTGAATGGTGTATGTATTAAAATTGCGGTTTTTGGGTTTATTCTGTAATACTATTATATATGTGTGCATTTAATCATTTTTGTATAAAAGCTTCTTTAAATTGTCTGAAGAGAACTCGGGGTCGTAACAAGTCACCAAGTCCTCGTGCCAAGGACTGTTGACCTGACATCTCACCCAGTCCCGGGCTCCGAGGACTGTTGATCTTGGTTTGCAACGAAGAGCCGTGAAGGACTCTTGATACCAGCAGATGGCTATCAATCACCTCCGGGAATACTCGCATAGGGTCTACATCGTGACACCCTTCTCGCTTCTTTATGGAATTGTTATGTCCATGTTGTTTTTGCTTACGCAGTTGGATTAATCAATAACCCTGTAATTGTTTTGATTTATGGCTTTAAAACTGTACGCAAAATTACTGTTCAGGAGGATAATTCTGAGATGCCAACGAAGTCTGAATGTATCCTCACTTATAAGTTTACTCATCAGAAGAGGTCCATTTAATTAAATGTCATTAATTGAATCAGATGTCTGCCTGCAGTGTTTTGTAATTATATTAAAGTATAATTATTAATAAACCTATCAGCAGCCCGCTAAAAGAAAGCGAAAATGATTCACCACATACTAACTTGCGCTCACGGGGAGCTGGGAGTTGCCGCATGAACATCTTCCTGAAAAGTAGGCAGGGTTCCTTCTCTCGTAAAAGATTCAGCATTTAGTCCATGAGCAGTTTTGGCATGTGCTCGCCGAAGCCTTTTTATGTTCTGCAGTTGGCGCACCCGCCTGTGCCGGGAAAATCCATTGCAGCTTCAGTAGGTGCTCCTCCAGTGCGCTGAACTTATTTTGTCACGTCCACGGGAGACGTCGTGGCGACATAGGAAGGATTAGGACCCAGTCGCGGGGAAGCAAGTGAGGACAAGGCAAATTGTGCTCATAAACAAAACTTTAATAACTTAGGAGGGACCTTAGAAAATAACAAGGACTTGTGAAACAAAACATAAAACCAAACCGGACTAGGGAAAACGTGGACTTAAGGAGTAAGGTAGCATGGCTGCATGGTAATGGTATCTACGCACACAATCCGACAATGATGCTAAAATCAGTGGCGTTTAAATATGAATGAAGTAATTATGAATCACGCACAGTTGCGCGAACAAAAGGGCAGGGCAGGAGGAACAAAATGAGAGTGGGATAAGCAGCTGCTCCTGACAGTACCTCCCCTTAAGTGACAGATTCCAGACGTTCCAATGCCGAATGTTCATGAGAAAGAGAAACGCAGGCAGGGAGGTCTGGTGAGAACAGTTAACATCGTCCGGGGGCGTCCGCGCCAACACGTGACGAGGCAAGGCAGTGGCGGTCTGCGCTGGCCCGAAACAAGGCGTCGAAGTGGTTGGTCCGGCGGGTGTCCGCACCAACCCGAGACGAGGCGTGGGAGCGGACGGTGTGGCGGGCATCTGCGACGGCCGGTGACGGGACGTGGCCGGTCTGGCAGGCATCCGCGCCGGCATGAAGAGAGGATTGGGAGTGGCTGGTCCGGCGGGCGTCTGCATCGGCATCTTGAGAGGAGTAGGAGTGGCCGCTCCGGCGGGCATCTGCCCCAGCTGGTGACAAGGCGTAGGAGAGGCCGATCCGGCAGGCGTCCGCACCAGCCGGTGACAAGACGTAGGAGAGGCCAATCTGGTGGGAGTCCGCGCCGGCATTTGGAGAGGAGAGGGAGTAGCCAGTCTGGCGGGCATCCCCGCTGGCCTTTTAAGTGCTGGCCAAGCCCCCTGCCCTTAACAGACACCAGAATCTTAGAAAAGTTGTCGGGCACCTTACCCTGGTTGCTCGGGGGGGGGGGGGGGGGCGCCCTTTGTCCAGGGGGCCCAGAGAGTCGCCGCCGCCGCTAACCCACTAGTCCAGGGGACCCGGAGAGTCACCGCCGCTGTCGACCCCCTCTTTCACCTCTTTCAGGGGCAGGAACCTGGCAGGCAAGAACTTGGCTAGCAAGAACTTGGCTGGCAGGAACTAGGCGGGCAGGAACTAGGCGGGCAGGAACTAGGCGGACCAGTCGGCACGGGAAACCTGGTTCGTGGCTTCGGCACAGGTGTGACTGGGGCCCAGCTGGCATGGGAAATATTGTGCGTGGCTTTGGCATAGGTGCGACTGGCGGGCCAGCCGTCAAGGGGAATATTATGCGTGGTTTCGGCACAGGTGTGAATGGCGGTCCAGCCGGCATGGGGAATATACTGCGTGCGTGGCTTTGACATAGGTGTGACTGGCGGTCCATCCGGCACGGGGAATATAGTGCGTGGCTTTGACGGGTGAGACTGGCGGTCCAGCCCGCACGGGGAATATTGTGCGTGGCTTCGGCACGAGTGGGAATGGCGGTCCAGCCGGCACGGTGAGTACTGTGCGTGGCTTCGGCACGGGAATACGGGAAGCTTGGACGGGCAAGGTCGAGCAAGGAGCTTGAACGGTTGAGGTCGAGCGAGAAGCTTGGACGGGCGTGGTCGAGCGAGAAGCTTGGACGGGCGAGGTTGAGAGCGGAGCTTGTTCAGGGACTCGAGCGTCCAGCCACTCCTACCTAAACACTACCTAAAGTCTGGAAATTCAAAAGAATTGTCACTTACATTTTTCCTGAACCATCCATGTCGGAAAAATGCCAGATTTCTAATTAAAATGCCTCGAAATTCACACCATCACTTCGGCTTCTGCTATCTAACTTATGCATTTGATTCAACTGCACTGTAACCTGGATGAATTCGGTAACACGAGTCCATTGTGAATCATCCGAGTTACAAGTTCTGATGAATCATTTGCACAGGTAGCCTCTATAAATTTAACATTCTAGTTTTTTCACAAGGGATAACTATTATTAAGGCTGACTAAACCACCAGTCTTTTGTAATTTCGTTTTGAAACAAATGTTGTGTCTCTGTGTGTTTCAATCTGTTTTATTGTTCTATGTTCTGTTTTCACTTTATTTTATTGTTCTATGTTTTCACTTTGTTTTATTGTCTTAGAATCAAGTTTGTACCTTCTTTTGTCAACTTGAGAGAATAACACAATTTGCGAATAGAAGAAGCTGACCTAGCTGTTCATTACAGTAGACACAAAAATAGCTCTCTTCTAAATTACCCATTAGTTACACCTGCTGTGTCTTTCCTGCTTGACTTTCCTCGTGAAACCCATGTGTTTCTAATTGTTTTTATTTAAACCGTGTTCTCGTCAACTATTGTCGGAGTATTGTTCTTGTTTGAGTGTTCCTGTTCGCGTGATGTTGCCCATTTGGTTCACGCACACTGATCAAAGTGTCTTGCCTGTATTGTCACAGGGTTCAATTGGCTGCACCAGCTGGGCTTAGGAGAAAACTCCATATTTATAAAATTTCTTCTAAACTGAAATACACCCACTGATATTCATATTAAACGCCCACTCTGGCTAGCTGGAAAATAATATAAATAGGAGTTAGCTATCAAGAAGGTGTCATTCTTCCAATAAAGCCATCCGGGTGAGAGAATCAACCCTGAGGGCCTCAGTCTGTGTCTCTTGTGTGTCCGTCTCATCTTCCAAAAATCTTCCGGAACAGAAAACGAGCATGCGGGACCACACTTGCTCGTCGTCACACACCGTGGGTGACTCCAGAGCCACATTGGTGTTTGCGTTAGGTTTGTTTATATTTAATTGAATTCAATGTCTTTATTGTCATTATACAAGTACTACACTGGGATTTAAAGGTTGACCATAAAGTGCACACATGAATAAGTAGTCAACATAAATTGTCAGATAAATAAGTAGATCTGGTAGAAATTCATGATTGGTAGTTGGTTTAGCAAGTGATACTTATTTGTTCATCTTTGTAGAAGATTTTTTTAAAGCTGATGTTTATTTGTTTGTTATTTTTTGTTGTTAAAAAGTGGCAGAATGGGGAAATCGTTCCTGTGTTCATTTATTCAAAAAATATGGACGTGATGCTAATTCTGAAGTTCTAAATTGTCTGAGTAGTGTAATTTCTACTCTAGTAAAATGATTTCCCTTCATTGTGCTATTTGAAATATTTTGCCTTGAGAGGGAGAAGGACAGAGAGAGAGAGAGAGGGGGGGGGGGGTGAAATAAAAACTTTTTACTTGTGAGGAGCCCACGAAGGAAGTGTGTGCGCCTTAGTTTGTGTGCGTGTGTGTGAGTGTGTCCGTGCTGGAGCGGCGACCATGCAGGTAAATAAAAACTTTTTACTTGTGAGGAGCCCACGAAGGAAGTGTGTGCGCCTTAGTTTGTGTGCGTGTGTGTGAGTGTGTCCGTGCTGGAGCGGCGACCATGCAGGTAAAAACAAGAGGCATTAGCAAATTGCTTTCAACTTAATTAAAGCGCACACCGAATAGAAATGAGAGCGGGACTCGGAGTGGGGTGCTGCGCCGGATACAGGATCCAGTCATCAAGTGAGCGATTGCGACGTGACGTATACCCTACCATTACAAAGCGAGCATTAAATTCCAAACTTTTTGCCCCGTGTTTTGCCTTGCTCGTCTCTCGTTTTAAAAGGAGAGGTTGTTGAGGAAGGCGATTGGGGATCACGGACTAACCAGTTTCAATTCATTGTCTTATTTAACCCACCCCCCAATCGTTTAATTCTCCCCACCAATTACGCTATTAAAATGTCACTGTCGGACGCACATGTGTTGCATTGTGAGGGTTTAAAACGTACGATTCCGGAGGGGGCGTCAAAACGGGTTTAGATAGGAGTAGGAGGAGGGGGGTTGAGTGGAGGAGGGGGGTTGAGTGGAGGAGGGGGAGGGGAAAAGGAAAGAGGGAGGCGAGTGTTTTCGAAACACATCTGTAAGATGAGAGCGTTTGTTAATTAAATGGCTCAAGTCAGGCTAGGCCTCAGTTTGTACTGTTAAGGAAGGAAGCAACCATGCAAACAAGCAGGAGTGAGGCGGACCACTAGTCAAAGACCGGTGGGTAAGGAGACAAATCGAGGGCCGTGTTTTTTTATAAGCAGGCAACGGGAGAGTGTGGCAATGTTTTAGGGGGTTGGTGAAGTGGTTGTGGCCGAAGGCCACCTGGATCATGCAGAGTTTGAAATGGGAGGGGTGGATTGAGAGAGGCAGACCGAGAAAGACTCGCCCCGTTCAGACCTTAATTATCTCTTCTTGCTAACAGAGCTAGCCTAGCAAAGTGATACTACTTGGACCGACTCCCCAATTTTTGTTTACTAAGAAGCGCAGAGTCGACTGGAGCCCAGTTGCGGTGTGTTTCTACTATAGTTTGACGGTATGTATTGTGTCTATCGCGTTACTATGCTTGGGAATGTAACAGCAGAGCTATAGTTATACGACGGTACAAGACTGGGTGGGTTATAGAGCCGTTCACCGTAGCTTGCTAGCTAATTGATTCACGACTCCAGCTAATTAGACTATTTGCTAATTAACCAACTGTTATCATCAAGACACCAATCAAAATGTGCGTTAGCTTTTAATGAACACGCACGCCATGTGTAGCTTTTAAATCGGGGGCTATTTGACGTCGGTAGTATTATCTGGTCATGTACCCCTGCTAGCTTGCTAATTGGCATGACGAGGAAGTGAGAATTGTATCTCTGTCGACAGTTCGTCCCCTGTATGAGGCAACTTTGCTTGCCTTTCCTTTTGCATACTGTATTTTAATCATTGAAAACATATGGACGGTACAATGTTAGCTTCATTATTTTGACTTGGAAGAGATTGCATGGAAGATTTATTCACGGCATAAGCTCTATAGATACATCGTGTGTGTATATACAGCTATAGAAATAGATATGAATATATAGGAATCTGTCAGTAAATGGATATCTGTCGGTAAAATTTAGAGTTACGTTGCTGGATTTTATATTTTTCAAACGTTATTGGCAGGGGAATGCATTATATATTAGAAAATCTCATAACCCAACATCGAGCTAAATGTAACAAGTATACTGAGCTATTTGATGTCTGGTGGTGAAATCATTGACTTTCTGAGATGTGATTTTGTGAAGTTTTCTTTTTCACCTTAAGACTGATTTTGTCAATGTTTTCATGCTCAAAGATTCAAGTGGCAGGGTTCGAACTCTGGTTGGGTTGTTTGGACATACTAATGTTGAAGCTGGTCTCTGAGCTTAACCAGAGTTGTCATACAAAATTCACAAATTGTCACAAGGTAATGGCTAAATTTTCAAATCATTCTCCTAAAATATTTCAAATATCATTTTTTTTTTTTTAGGTAGGGCATGTCCGTTAACAATGGAATTTATTTCTAGAACCCGAAAGAGTGAGCAGCTTTAAACCATCCATCTAATTTTCTGAACCAGTTTATCCTCATTAGGGTTGTGGGGGTGCTGGAGCATATCCCAGCTGACTCCGGGCCAGAGGCGGGGGACAGCCGATCGCAGGGCACAAGAAGGGCAACCACGCACACTCTCACCCTTACCTAGGGGCAATTTAGTGTCCAATCAGCCTACCATGCATGTCTTAGGACTATGGGAGGAAACCGGAGTACCCGGAGGAAACCCACGCTGGCCTGCAGAGAAGTTTTTGTGTAAAGAACTTATTGGTCACAAACTGCCACTGATAGTTATGTAGTGAAAACTTTTGCCCAAATTTATTATATGCTGTTCTACTCCGAAGAAGTAAAGAAAGAAGAGTGACGGAGAAATCATGCAACAAAAGAGATGAATATTAATTTTGTCCCAATACATGGTCCTCACTAGTCTAGGTCTGGCCCTCTAGTGCCAGAAAACCCTGCTGGACCCAGTTGACAGTTCTACCACACAACAGTCCGGTTGAAAGCAAACCATCTGCACCAGAGTTCGCTGTTTTATATGCACCCTATTCTAATGTGCGCACCATGGATATTTTAGAGGTGGTCTGGACCAAACTGGGCAGGTGTAAATATGTCATCAGTTAATTATTGAATTTTCATGTTGTTACACTTAGAATAATTTACTGTCTTTTAAAAAAAGACTAACTGTTAGTAATCCTTTTTTTAATCATTGTGTTTACCTAAATCTGAATTTCTTTTTTAAAATTTTGATTTCAAAATAAAAAGTACTGCTGTAGTGAACAAAATAGCAGGCAGTTGTGATAATATTTGCACTTGTGTCTACATGAATGTAGTGAGAGGACATGAAAGTGACTGGTGTAGAAAATGGTGATGCAAAGGACAGGGTGAAATAGAAACATTTAATTTTCTGTGGCAAGCCGAAAGTGTAATGTACATTTTCTTTAAATGCTGGAAACTTTCATAAATTATGAATCAATCATTAGGGAATGAAATCTTGGAGCTTTTTAATCATCTAAAGATTGACTTTGACCTAATCAGATTCAATTGATGCCATATCAACAATGGCAAGATTGTATAATTGTGCATCAGGTCTTTTTAGTGCACTGCATTAATTGGTACTCGCCTGTCCCATAGCACTTTACCGATTGTGGTGCCTAAAATTTTAAACTATGCAGGATTGTCACATCCGTACTTTGCCATACACTCAAATTGGGATAAGTCTTTTGTGAAGTCATCTTTTTCTGACATAATTACATTTTTCTTAACTCAATATGTTTGCTTTTCTCCATTAATACTACCTAATTTAACTTTATATTTTCATCGGGAGGTTGCAGTGTTTCCCAAATGGTCCGTTGTAAAAACCTTCAAAGTGACCTGAAATGCAAAATCAATTTTGAACGTGGCGACATTCTCCCCTTTTATACCTGTGTATTAAGAACACATGGGCACATATTTAATGCAGCTTAGTGTCAAGCCAAAGATCATGTGGTTTATATGGATGAATGAAAAGGATTGTCTTTATTTATGGGGTATTGGTAAGGAAAAATCATATTTGGGGCAAAAAAACTTGTGGACTATTCATCTGATGTATTTATGAACTAACTAGAAGTATCGCAGTTCTTAAGTTTGTGGTTTAATTCTTGGCTGGTGTCTGCTGTAAGGAATTTGAATGATGGTCTTTCCCTGTTTCCCTGGTGCTTCTACTTTACATTGTTCTTTGATTTCTCGTTAAGATCACTGAACAACCTAAATTGCCCCCAGGGGTTAATGCGCTTATGCTTGTTTTTTTAAAGCAGACTTGACCAGTCCAGTGCATATCTCGATTGATTTTCACTTCTGAAACTATAAAAGAAACTTGAGTATGCACCCACTAACCTATTCTGATGCATTAATATTTGATGTTAAACATACCTAACTATTAAATGCAATAAAATGAACAAAGACTTGTGGTCTCATTAGTTATAACTTTTGTTGTGCTGTGACAAGTTGTACTCACGGCTGTACAAACTGGCCAAATTGTTACCTTGAAGTGTCAAGAGATGATATCACTGTCACCTGGGCTTCCTTTTGAATTCTTTCCAGTATATATAACGTCTAATTAATCTTTGTTTGTTAGCTAGTTAATGCTGTCCATTTTCATAGGCATTGATCATAGAAAATGATACAAAACTAAAATTTCCAAAAATAGATGTTTTTTTGGTGGATTTTAAATCACTGTTTTTTTTGGGACCTAAAAAGTACCCAAAAGATAAAAAGCTTGAATTTCAATGTTTGTCTCTTGCTAAATATTATTTAGGTTTCTTGTATTGAAGACATCATTTCTAACGTTACACTTTGTTCTTATTAGTTATCTGCTAATTTTTAAATCTGGTGGTTAGCACGTCGGTCCTCAGGTACTCTGGTTGCCTCCCACATCCCAAAAACATGCTTGTAGGCTAGTTGAACACTCAAAATTGCCCCGAGGTATGAGTGTGAGCGTGAATAGTTGTCTCCTTGTGCCCTGGGTTTAGCTGGCCTCCACTTCAGGGTGTCCCGTGCCTGTAGTCAGCCGAGATAGGCTCCAGCACCCCCCATGGCCCTTGGGCGGATAAGCGGTACAGAAAATGAATGAAAACATTACTGCAAATTAGCAGTTAAGAACTCGGCTCTGCTTAAAAAACTTGAAACTTTACTACTTCCCAACTGACTAACTACTTGTCCTTTTGTCAGGAGGAGTCTGGGCAGAAGGCACGCATTTACAGCAATGGCATCGCACCATGGCTGTGCCCTTTGTGCCAAAAAGGGCAAATGGACCAAGCCTCCCTGTCTCAACATCTCACTGAACAACACAGCGTGCTTCCAACGTGTGTTGACAAACTGTTAAACATTGTAAGTGTAGCTTAGTAATAACTAATGAAACTGGTTGACGTTGCTCGAATATGTGAAAACATTGCTGAGCTGGTTCTATTGATGTTCACAGTGGTGTGTATTATACAGTCAGTGTTTTTTTATTTCTCTTTTTTTTTCTTGAATCTGACTTTGGTGTTCACTTTCTTCATTCATTCATCTTTCATACCGCTTATCTTCACAATTGTTGCGGGGGTTTCTGCACCCTATCCCAGCCAACCATAGGCAGCATGTGGGGCACACACCCTGAATTGGGCACAATGAAACACAACCACTTGTGCTCACAATCACACCACCACCACCGAGTGGGAATCGAACCCAGCCTGCCTGAGCCAAAGTCAGGTGGAAGAACCACTTCACCATTTCTTCCTCACTTTATAATCATACAAAAGCTTGTTTTGGCATTTTCCCTGGGTAAACTGTATTTTCAACTTCTGCTTTAGCTGTCTGAAAGGTTGCTAAAATTATCACAAGCTGTCGAGTGACACTTATTCTTTGCTCCAGAAACTTTGTTTTATTTTTCTTATGTAATGGTATTTTTTGTGATGCTTTCGTGTTCTTTAACATTGATATCTAAAGGGAGCTATATGTGTGTCTTAAGGCTAATTTAAAAAAAATAGAGGCATACCTAACTGCTATGTGTAGTCGAGCCTCACAAGTAGGGCATTGCGTTTATTTTTTTCATTCATTTTTAGAACCGCTGAATTTGAAGATATTTCTGAGCCAGCTGTTATAGTATTATTTGCTGATCCTCTTCATTTCTTTTAATCAGTCTTTTCTAAAACAGGGGGTGAGGAGTGAAGAAAAAGGAGGTGCACCAATATTGAAAGGTAATTATCAAAATTCTCCCCGTTTGATAAAATACATACCTGCTTGTTTAGTACCAAATGAAAAAAAATCTCCCTTGAAAAATGGGTAAGATGAGAGAGGAAAATTTCAGTTACACGCATGCAGGCCCCACAGCTGATATTTCCCCTGCCAAGTCCACACTCAGTCAAAGGGATCTGAGCATGGTCGGGGCTATGATATTGATGCAGAATCAAGAGCTCCCGCCGAGGCGGAAGCCTCACCACAACTTTAGTATGCAGAGGATTGTGCTGCCATCTTGATGCGCTTCAATTGTTTACCCCTTTCCCAACTCAATTCCGAAATAAAAACCTATTTTTTTTGGCATAATTAGTGAAAATGACGGTGCAAACGTAGGTAAAGTATGCAAAAAAGGAATGTACAATATATACAGAAGCAGGAGTATGCCTTTTAGGAGAAAGTAAGGGAAAACTGAATCAATTTCAAAAGAAAGACACTGCGTCGCGACAAACATTACAAATGGCTAAGTTCAAGAACTTGTCTTTGCTTGTTTTGTTGCGAGTGAGTGCCATCGCACACATCACACTTGGATAAAGCCAGCGCCTAGCCTGTTCCAGGTATGTTTAGATTTTGAATCGTCGTTTAAAATGCCTCCTTCCTGTGGAAGAATCATCACCGGAACCACCGCCGCCTCCCCATTGGGGAATAGAACCACAGCGAACAGTGGGCGGCGCTGGCATACCGCTTCCATGTTGCAGGAGGATGGCCACCTGGACATTCTTACAATAATTGGGGTGATCTTACTTTGTGGTTTTTAGATTATTGTAGCCATTTCTGGATTACATTATCCGTGAAGAACGAGGGATTGGTGTACAGAACTGGAACATTATAGTCATCACAAAATCCAATTAGTAGCCAATGCCAGCTCTTGCACATGATTTGCGGTTAGCTTTTTCTGTCCACGTTTTGAATACCATAAGCAAATAGCATCCATGTTAGCATAGCACACAGGTGTCAAACTGATTCCAGAAAGGGTCAAATAGATGCAGGTCTTCCTACCTGCTGAATAAGCGCATAAAGTTAGGCCAATGAAGAGGTCTGCTGTGAGATGCAGCACCTGACTGCAATTAACTCTGACAGTTTTAAGAGAACAGATCGGTGAAAAGGTGTTGTCTTGGTGGTTTGGAACGAAAACCTCTTGGCCGTTTCTTGAATCAGTTTGTTACCTATGGCATAGCGATAGCCATGAGATCTACAGAACCAATCTGAACAGTTCAATCCAACGTACACTTGAACACAAATACTACAACAAATCTTTACATATGCAGAAGAGGAAATAAGTAGTTGAGCGCACTGAGCTTTCGTATTAAGAAATAAATTAACAGATATTTCCGTTTATAACAGTGATAAATAATTGCACAAAATAATTATAAATAATTAAAAATGTAATTGCATTTCTTTAGGGGAAAATTGATCAGATTGCAAAACATGATGTAATGCTTGGCAACATGCACGTTCTATTTTTCTTGTAGTTTCTTCAAGTTGGTTTACATCAGTAGTAATTTTATTTAGCCATCAGCAGATCATCATCAAATGCTGGAGGGTTTGAGAGTGGTGGTTAAAAACTCCAAGCTTAAGTTCTCTCCATTTTCTATACCAATAAGGTCAGGAGACTAACAACCCTATTCAATGATCCTGTGGCACCATGACTTGTGTGCTTTTAATGGAGCCATCATCAAATCCTGGAGGGTTTGAGAGTGGTGGTTAAAAACTCCAAGCTTAAGTTCTCTCCATTTTCTATACCAATAAGGTCAGGAGACTAACAACCCTATTCAATGATCCTGTGGCACCATGACTTGTGTGCTTTTAATGGAGCCAGTCTTTTGTTTCCTTGACTTAATATGTTTTTATTTGGAAGTACTATCAATTAATTTAGCAGTACATCAATTATTGCTAGCCAAAACCAAAATTAATAGCAAGACTTGGTTCTGCCCTTTCTTTAGCCATTTCCCGCATTGCACGGGAAATTTGCGAAGGCATGCGTGCAGCCAAGCATGAAAGACACATTGGACACTTGCACGCAACGCACATGGCGAGCATTTTGTGCATTTGCGCTCAGGCAAATACCGTGGCCGCAGCAATAATTAGCCACTCCGCTATCACGCAGCTCACACTGCGTGAGCTGCGTGATAGCGGAGTGGCTAATTATTGTTTGGGAGACTATGGGCATGTTGATTGGCTCATGAATTTCAAACAGTGTCGGGCATTTTCTTAATAAATCTATCAAAAGTGCCAGTTGCTTTATAGTACAGTGGTACCTCGACCTAGGAGCGCCCCAAAATACGCGTAAATGTTTGGGCAAATATTTACCAGACAAATTTTGATATACGAGCAAACCGCAGATGCGAGAGGCTGTTCATATGAAAATCATGGGCACTCTCTCCCCGCAACTCGTGTAATGTCTCTGGTCGCAACTCCATCGTTTATAGTCTCTGCGAGCACTGGGCGGAGCATTGCGTTTTTTTAGTTTTTTTTCCGTTAGTCAGTGTGAATGGCGTATATTCTACTTCTAGTTGTCGTGCGTTATCCTATTGTTAGGACATTTGTGTACATCATTTTCGGAATATGTTTAAGGGAATCCAAAAGCAAACAAGCCTCAACGGTAGTGATTGTAATGGTTGTTTACATCCCACCGGATGCCAATGTTAGTACAGCACTTAGCGTCCTGCTCGCGACTGTAAACAAACAGCAGGTTTACCACACCGATGAGAAATGGCAAAACACAGTAACCCAACAAAAAGTACAGCAAGAACTACTAAGACATTGGCCCTAAGGGTATAAAAAGGCCTTTACATTTACCAAAACATAGACCGACCGCCGAGTTGAAAGGATCCTCTCCACACCAGACATGGACAATATTACGGACATCGCATGCGATCCTTGCATGGCTCTGGTGATGGTCCCATCTGGAGCAGTATTAGGAATAAGGATGCAACAATACCCTTGAGAACAAGCACCCCCTACTTCAGCCTACATGCTATTGAGCATTATTCTATTAAGGAAGGCCATATTTCATTTGAATTGGTCTTGAACCCTTCAGCCAATTGAGAGGTAAAAGTTCCTTCATCTTTGAATTTAATGATGGTAATGAACGAAATCCATATTTTTATTTTTAGCTTGAAACAAACCTATATAAAAATGTTCCCCAACCCCAGCCGTAATTTGACTCCGGGCCCTTCTACTCATCCAGTATGCCTCTAATTACTCTGAAAAAAATCGAAGTAGGTTGGATCCTCTTTGCTCGCCCATGGACCACCACACATGCCACGTATCTCGTGCTGGGACCGAGACAAATTGTTGGGTGGACTTTGCGTGTACATACACCGACTGGTGCTGCAACAGTAGGATCATTAACACTCACTGTTCTCCTGATTTAGAGCTCTTGGCTGTTCGGTGCAGGCCCTCTATCTATCTAGGGAGCTAACAATTGTCATTGTAATGGTTGTTTACATCCCACCGGATGCTAACATTACCACAGCACTTAGCCTCCTGCTAGTGACTGCAAACAAACAGCAGCCCAATGGAGTCTTCATTGTCAGTGGCAACTTCAACAAAGCATGTTTAAAGACTGTTCTGCCTAAGTTTATCCAGTACGTGAAGTCACACCAGAGCAGTTAAAACTAGACCATGTTTATTCTAACGTCAAACATGCTTATAGAGCCACACCCATCCCTCACCTGGCTGGATCTGACCATCTCTGACTGTGCCTCACACCCTCATACACCCCATTCCGGACGCTAACAAGTCTACAAATAAAGAAAATAAAAACATGGCCCGAGGACGCCCTTTCTCAGCTGCAGGACTGTTTTCCTGCACCGATTGGGATTTTTTTGTACACCACAACCTCTAGGACTACACGGACACTGTACTTTCCTATATCAAAAACTGCACAGACACTGTCACTGCAAAAAAACTGGATAAACAGTGAGACACAGACACTCATAAAAGCTGTAACACCGCCTTCAGGCCAGGGGACAAGGTACAATACGGTGCTGCCATAGCAGGCCTGAAGAGGGGCATTAAAAAGGCCAAAGCAGCATATACAAAAAAAAACTGAGGAGCGCTGAACAGAAAAAAACCAAAACATGTGACACATTACCAATTACAATGACAATAATGTGTCTGTAAACACAGATGCCTCACGGAGGAACTGAACCGTTTGTTTGCCCGCTTTGAGACTGACAAATCAGATTCAGTCTCAACATCCACCACCTTGCAGCAGCATATTAAAGCTTCAGGAACATGAAGTGAGACCGGTACTGCAGACTGTGGAAGGCTGCTGCCCCTGACGGAGTACCTGGGAAGGTGCTCAAAGCCTGTGCTGACCAGCTGAATGAGGTTTTCACAAATATTTTCAAGTTTCCTGCAACGAACCATCATCCCCTCCTGCCTGAAATCTTACACCTTTAACCATGTCCCTAAAAAGCCAACCATTGACAGCCTGAATGATTACAGACCTGTTGCACTTGTCTTTGATCATGAAGTGCTTTGAAAAGTTGGTCTCACCAAATCAGGGTTACAATCCCTCCCTCAATTGATCCGTTTGCTTTTAGAACAAACAGCTCCACTAAGGATGCCATTGCCGTAGCACTACACACAGCACCGAGCCACCTGGAGCACCATGGTAACTATATGAGGATGATTTTTATTGACTATAGCTCAGCCTTCAACACTAATACTGGATACCGCCTGACAAACTCTCCCTCCTCGGACTATCCTCTTCCATCTGCTGCTGGATAAAAAACTTAACCAACCGACCATTAACTCTGGGACTTGGTCCCCACCTGTATTCCTCCATTACATCATGCACTGGCTCCCATCAAGCTCTCAAAATTATATTCACAAGAGTTTAATATCCAAGTATCTACTGAGAGAGAGTTTAATATCCAAGTACTGTTGAAACCAACTCTCAAAATTATATTCACGAGTTTAATATCTAAATATCTACTGTTGATTCATGAGTTTCATATCTAAGTACTTTGAAACCAGCTGTCAAAATTAGATATTAAACAGTACTTAGATATTAAATTCTCTCATGAATCAACAGTAGATATTTAGTTATTAAACACTTGTTGAGAGCTGTTTTCAACAGTACTTACTCTCTGTCACCATTTGACCGGCGACCAAAAGGCTGGGAGACCAAATGTCCGGCAACCAAATGACCGGGCGACCAAAAGACTGGGCGAACAAACGTCCGGCGACCAGAGGACCGGCCAGGTTTCAGACAAACAAATCAACCCTAACCCCAGAAAAACATCGATAAAAATTCACTGGCCAAAGCTGGCATTCATGGCAGAGTTCGACGACAAAAACCATTACTGTCCAAAAATAATAGTCAATTTTTTCGTTGCCAAAAAAGAATCTTGATCCTCCACACTTGAGAAAAAAAAATCTGTGGACTGATTAGTCAAAGGTTAAACATTGGAAAGTGTGCAGCCTGATACATTTGCTGAAAAAAATGACTCGGCATTCCATCAAAAATTAATTTACCAAAAGTGAAGCATGGTGTTGGCAGTGTAATGGTCTGTGGCTGCTTTCTTGTAATTGATGGAAGAATTAATTCTGCTGTCTACCAGCAATTTTTTTAAGGAAAAGGTTGGCCATCAGTTTGTGCTCTCAAACTCCAGCGCCCTTGGATTTTGCAGCTTGACAATGATCCAAAGCACACCAGCAGGTCCACCTCCTAATTTCAAAAACAACCAAAGCTCAGGTTTTGGAGTAGCCAAGTCAAAAGCATTTAAATCCTATTGAAATGCTGTGGTGTGATCTGAAACAGGTTGTTCTTTCTTGAAATCCCTCTAATATTGCAGAATTGACACAATTCTGCACAGAAGAGTGGGCCAAAACACCTACAATTCTTTGTGAAATACCCATTACACATTTTTGTAAACGCTTGATTTCAGTTATTGCTGCCATAGTTGACCCAACCCATTGTCTGGTTCAGGGGGCAATTACCGTATTTTCTCTATGAATAAGCCGTACACCTAAAATTGCCTTAAAATTGTTGAATTTTATGATTTATTTCGCATATATTGTTGGACGAGTGAAAGACGGGAAAGACCTGGAGTAGAGGGGAGTCTATACAGTCTTTGTTGACTGGTGTAGGCAAAACCACTTCTACATCAACACCATTAAGACAAAGGAAATGGTCTTCGGCTTTCGGAGAAATCCTCAACAGACCACTCAGGTAAACATCCAGGGTGCAGACATGGAAATCATGGACAAGATTATGTACCTGGGTGTTCACCTCAACAACAAACTAGACTAGTCCACAAACAGATTCCCTGTTTAAAAAGGGCCAGAGCAGCCTCTATCTACTGAGGAGTCTACGGTCCTTTGGAGTGTGTAGGACACTGCTGAAGACTTTTTACGACCCTGTGGTGGCATGTACAGTGCTCTGGGGAGGAAGTGGGGGAGCTGAGGATGCTGACCAGGATGATGTCCAGGACAGCACCTCCCACACCCTGCATGAGTCTGTGGAGCCCTTCCCAAGCTCTTTCAGCAATAGACTGCTGCACCCTCACAGTGATAATTTTACAATTGGCACACTGCGAGTCCCAGGGATTCGCTTGTCTGAAAACTGTGCGTCCCAGGAAACTTGTCACGAGTCCCAACATACTACGGATGCAAATAAAACATAAACAACGATATATAAACATTCAGATTTAATTTATTTATTATATGGTTTAGGGTTAGGGTTTATTTATCATTGTACTAGTCTTTCAGCTCGTAGATCCTCCTCTCTTTGCAGCCAAAAGTCTTTTGAAATGTGCGTATTTTTCCTTGCTTCCCCCGTTTTGCTTCATGATCATCGATCGAATCTTCTGCAGGTCTTTTCTTACTAGTTGTATTTTTAACTGCGAAATAACTATCCAGACTGTTTTGCTTTTTCTGAAACATTTTTTATCTTTCTTACACTATTACGAAACTCTTGCTATCGCTTTCTCTCCTTCGTCTGCTAGTGTCTGCTAGTCTCGCGAGAATTATTTCGCAAAGATTATGTGGAATAAATTGGTTTGCTATCGGATATATGTGTTTTGGTTTTTTTTTTAATAAAAATTTCTTTGCGTCCGAAAAAAGCACATTACTTGAAATTGTGCGTCTGGAAGAAAAGCTGTGCGTATCAGACGCAGGACGCAGAGGTAACGAGAACACTGCCCTCATTGTAGAAAGGAGCGCTTCCGCAGATCCTCCCATCAGCTGTCAAGCTCTTTAACAAAACGGCTGTGCTAACATCTACTGTATCCATGCATGTACATGTATGTGTATATTGTGTGTGTGTATTATGTATGTGTGTGTATATTATGTGTGTGTATATTATGTGTATATTATGTGTGTATATTATATATATGTATATTATATATATGTGAGTGTGTGTGTATGTGTATGTGTCTATTCATTTAAATTTAGTGTAAGATTAAAACCTTAAAGTGTGTGTGCATAGGAATGAGTTCATTTATGTCACGTTGAGCGCATCCGTCAAGTGACTCACTCTCTCAAACACATCAAAACGTCCCGTCCATGGACCATCTTGCTGCCAGCTCCTCTGTAATCTTGTAAGTCCATTATCACTCGGACAAATACGAGCTGTCTCTCTGACATCGCAGCACTTTTCCAAACCCAATGAGAAAAGTCAAACTTGGCACTTTATGTTGCAGCTGAAGCTCCAGGTTCCCCACAATGCCCTCAACCACAGTTCGCCAGGACAATGGGACTTGGGGAAAAAAAAATGCCCCCCCCCCCCCCCCCCCCCCCACGTTGTCAATGCAGTTTTTGATGTAGGAAAGTACAGTCAGTGTAGTCCTGGAGGTTGTCGTGTTTGGAAAGTTTCCAGTTGGTGCAGGAAAAACTGTCCTGCAGCTGAGAAAGTGTCCTTGGCCAAGTTTTTATTATCTTTATTTGTGGCCTTGTTAGTCTCAGTAGTCCAGTGTAAGCGGGAGTGAGAGATATGCAGAGGTAATCTGATCCAGCTAGGTGAGGCAGGGAAGTGGCTTTATAAGCATGTTTGATGTTAGAATAGACACGGTCAAGAGTTTTGTCTTCCCTAGTATTACATTTTATGTATTGAATAAACATAGATGGAACAGTCTTTAAACACGCTTTGTTGAAGTCACTAGCGACAATAAAAACTCCATCGGGGTGGTCAATCTGTTGTTTGTTTACAGCTGTTAGCAGGAGGTTAAGTGCTGTGTTAACGTTCGCATTCGGAGGTATATAGATCGCCATAATTACTATGACGACCGTTATCTCTCTTGGTAAATAATATGGCCTACATCGTATTGCCAATAGCTCTTAATCCGGGGAACAGTGGGTGTCAATTATCCTACTGTCACAACACCATTCATTGTGTATAAACATGCAAAGTCCTCCTTTGCTTTTGCCTGCTAATTATTTTGAACGATTGTTCCGAAAAAGCGTTCAGCTAGCAAGCGATACCGCAGCGTTGGGGATATGCGGGTATGGGCACTTTTCCGTGATGAGAATATTGTTAGATCCTAACAAAGCTGTTGGTAGCAATCCAAGTTCCAACTCATCCATTTTTGTGGGTGAAGGATCGGGCGTTGGTCAAATATACTAGGAAGCGATGCACGGTGTGGTTGTTGTCTTAGCTTAGCAGCAAGGCCGCCCGGCATCCACGCTTTTGGGTCTTCTCTCTTCGACGTACTTTGAATAGCCTGGCTATCCACTGGGATCCCGGAGGTCTTAAGATGTCCTCGGGGATATCGAAGGTCTGTTGGTAGTATGTTGTGAAATCAAATATCTCGCATCTCCTTCCGATAGTGATTAAATCCTGTCTACCTTAGGATAACGAACGACACCGAACTGGAGAGCATAATGTCGCTGCGTCAGTGCACGCCGCCATCTTAAAGCAATGCCAGTTTACTCAATGGGTGAAGTAAAATTGGAAGTTACGTTTATTTTGTCATTTCCAATCAACCTTACATGGGCTGGTTTCAACCAACCAAAGAGCCGTATGCGGCCCGGCCCTGTGCTGTAGATAGATGATCCACAGGTTCATTTAGTGAATTGAAAATTGAATGGTTCTATTGCCATTTGCTGTCTCATCCTCAAAATGCTCCCTAGGTAAGAGCATGTACATGCATGATTGTTGCGATTGGCTGGCAACCAATCGATAACCGGACAATCTACCCATCTTTGGCGGGGATACAATGCGTGGAAAAGTGGCTTAGAAAATTTATTATCTGAACTTAAGTATCTTGACCTTCTTTTTAAGACGTAATTAATTTAGGAAATTTAGATTAAGTTTTCGGGATGGAGAGTTTTAGGTTTTAATTGATGTAAAATGTCCTTCTTGAGAATGTTTGCCAAATAAGCTTCAATATTTGTTTCCATTTTTGTTTGATTAACAAATTACCTCCTTTAAGTAGATTCCAGTTTCAACCATATTTTACTAATCTGAACAACAATATACTGAATGTGAAATGCATGTAATATGTGTGTTTTAACAGTTGCAGTTTGTTCACAAGTGGGGCCATCTGAAGAAATCGTCTCCGAATTCCAACTACCTTCTATAGACGCTCCTCATCAGTTTTGTGACCGGGAAATGGAAGAAGACAGAACGTCGGACGGAGAGGGTGGCGAAGATGAACTGGAGCGAGGAGATGAGGCATTTGAAAAAATTGCCATTGAATATGAAGACATGGCAAACGGCAAAGAAATGTCTTCTAGTAAAAATTGCCTTCCTGCTGAAAACATTGCTCAATTCAAATGTAATGCCTGCCAGGAAACATTTCTTAGCAGAACTGCCCTAAGTGTTCATTACTACTCTGCTTCACACATCCAGAGAATGACAACTATACAAGGTAGGGAAATTGACTGTTCTGCTCCTTCTTCCCATGTCCTTTCTCGGCCATATATAACAAACAAGCCCTACCAGTGTTCTATATGCAGAGTGTCCTACAATCATTCCATCACCCTCGAGAGCCACATGAAATCTGTTTTACACCAAACACGCTGCAGAAATGCGGTTAATAATGCAGGTTCCCTTGGTAGTTGTGGAGGGAGCAATCCCAATGCGCCAAACACCACAGTGAACACTTCTGCCAGTGGAACCAGTGAATTGGAAACATCCAACAGCTCTCCTTCTGCTGGAACCATGACAGTGACTACACGAAGTGATGAAGAGCACATACAAACTTCGCAAGTGTCCCCCCCCTCCCTCATCACCCGCCCTACACCCTCAGCTCAGGCGGTCTCAGCCTTTCTCACCCTCCTTACATCCAGCCCTAACCCCCCTTCAAACCCCCAACTTTCCTCCCTATTTGCACCTAGCCGCCCTACTGGCTCTAATGGAGCTCAGATTGTGCCTCAGCCTCAAATGGTCATGCCCTTCATCTTGAATGGGCTCCAAACCCTGCCAACCCAGCATTCTAAAGAGAACCAGTCAGGGCACCTTCTTACCCAGTGTGTGCCATTTATAGGTCTCAACACAGCACAGCAAACCCTCCTGACCCAAAGACTTAGTTTGTTACAGAATCAATGGCCAACTGTTGCGCTTCCAACTAATGTACCAAGAGCTTTGGAGAGTATGAAGCAGGAGAATATTTTAAAGCAGACTGAACACACTATTGATAGGGAAAGCATAAAAACTGAAGGGCCTGAAGAGTGTTGTCTTAAGACAGAAAGCGAAGTGCAAGATGAGAGTAATGAAGAAATTTGGAAGATGTCTACGCATAGTAGTACTTCGGCCCATCAGATAGATGTAAAAAAGGATGACTCAATAAGTCAAAATGTCTCCCCAGTTGCCATAGCAAAAAGCCTCCATATCAACCCCTCTCACTCTACATTAATGCCTACCAACCCTATGAATTTGAACCTCACGGTTAGCCCCGATTCTACGCCACAAAAATTACAAACAGCAACAAGTCCTTTTAGATGTGGTACCCCCAAATCTAACCTAGTTTCAAATGCCTTCACCAAACAGCTTTGGCTAAATTGTGATACCTCGGAGTCTGTTTATCCTGAACTTCCCGTGTTGTCAGTGTTTCAGTCTGAGGTCCTTTGGGCTTTTTTTGAATCACGAAGTGCGGCTGACGCTGCTAGTCCTCCTCATGAAGACTGCGAGGCACTGAGTAGAGAGGTAGGGCTTTCAGAAGAAGAGGTACGCGAGTGGCTTTGCCGAGCCAGACATGCCAAACAGAGACAGAAGGTCACAGAGCTTGCACCTCCTAATGACTCCTCGGTACTTGCAAGCACTACTCATAGCAAACAAAAGGATTTTGATGATGAAGAACGCTCCTTGATTATTACAAAAAAGGATGCCGTTGTGTCCGATTGTCAGGTTATTGATTTGTCTCGCACCAGGGGGCAAAGTAGACAGAGAGGTGAAGGGAGAGATGGTCAGGGAGATTCATGTCTGACTTCTGACTCTGAAAATGAGGCGTACACCTCTGTTATTGTGACAGATGAAGAAAGTCTAAATGGTGGTTTTCAGGAGACCTTGGAAAGCCCTACAAAAGATCAAGTACAATTTTCTATTCATTGTGAAAAAGGTTCAGCTGGAGGAAAGGTTTTGCGCTCTACAACAGTGTTTCAGTCTGATGTGGAGGATGAAGATGAAGATGCTGGGGATGCTAATTTAAAGTCTGGAAAGAAAAAAAGGAAAGGGGAATTTGAACATGAGGTAGAGGTGAAGAGGGAGAGACTGGATCCTGATGTGGACCTTGAATTGGAAGCCCAAGGAGATCCCCCAAGTTCGCTGCCCTATATCTCTCCTGACCTGAATTCAAGTGTCCCGCTTCACTCCCTTCCTCTGTCTGTCGCCCCTTTCTCAGCACAATTCATTAGCCCCTATGTCGTCTCACTAACACCATCTTTGGTTGGAGTTGGGAGCAAAGTACCGGTCTTTGCCACCCCACCTTCAGTTAGTTGTTTCTCCAGTTCTCTAGTTTCTCAATCACTCTCTCCTGTTAGCCAATCCTCTCAATACTTGTCCAATAGCGACTTTGAGACTGCACTTGACCTTAGCATGGGAAAAAACAATTCTTCCACATCTGTGGCCGACAAAATATCAGCAAAAAAAGGTCAGTTGTTGGATGGGCTTGGCCTGAGGCCCACGACTCAGAGTCTAGTTGTTGTCCAGGTCAAACCTGAATGTCTGACTACCATGCCTTCTTTGTATAGTCATGGAAATCAAGTCAACTGCAATAACCAGACAAAGACTAGTATTTACACTAGGCCAGATGAGAAAATAAACACCACACTGCGTGATAACGATAAAGAGAAGGATAAGGAACAAGAGCAACAGCAGAGAAAGGTGAAAGGGAAAAGGTATCGTGATATGCGACGTTCCAGAACCATTATACAAGCTGAACAACTTGACATACTGTATGGATGCTATTTCAAAGATCCCAACCCTGGGAAACATGAGTTTGAACAAATTTCAGAGTGGGTTCACCTTCCCAAAAAAGTTGTTCAGATATGGTTCCAGAATATGCGGGCAAGAGAACGGAAAGGTGAAGTTCGATTTATCAGTGACGGCACCCTGGCAGCAGTTGGAAAACCACTCATCAAATTTACCTGGCCGCTTTCCAAACCCATTTTTTCAAACAAGCCTGTATCAAACAATACTGGCTGCATCACAACAGCTCCAATTGTGCGCACCCTCATCAAGACAGACAGCAAAGCTGTTGTAGTTAAAAAAAACACTCCTATTCCAATCAAGCCCAAGGAAGTTGTTTCTGCTGCCTCTGTGGTGAGCAGCAGTGCCTCTTTGATCCCAAAGACCAAGCTTGAAACCACCAGCAACATAACGATGGTCAAAGTCGCATCCAGCATAGTTCCCAACCTCTCAACATCTCCCAAGGAAATTATCCCCATTAACCCCAGAGCAAATCAGCAGAAGAAAGACGAAAGTGAGGAGGAGAAAACAGATGATGAGATGGACAATGAGAATGAAAAGACACCTCACGTAACCAACCGCATGGTGCCCAAGTTGCCCACAACGCCAATTAATAATAGACCTTCTTCCACGACTGTGTTGCCCCAAAAACCAAATGGCCTTAGCTACTGGACCCCTAAAATCCCAATTAAGATCAACACACTATCACGGGAACAACTTGCTCTTCCTACTCACACGCATCCTCGAACCATACCCCCTCCTCCAACCCCCAGGATTGCACCAGTCAGCCCAAATACCCCTAACTCATTGAAGGTGACCCGCTCATGCACCCCAATTCAGAGTAAATCAAGTTCCACAGAAAACAATTTTTTGGGCCACTCTTCAAGCCGCAGGCCACGTACACACTTGTCCTGCCTTCAGCTCTCAATTTTGCAGTCCTGTTATGAGACATGTGCCCACCCAAATGCCATGGAGTGCGAGGCTATTGGTGCAGAGCTTAATCTGCCTCTCAAGGTCGTGCAAATCTGGTTTCAAAACACGAGAGCTAAAGAGAAGCGCTGGAAGATACAGCAAGAGAAACTGGTAAGTGAATTTACCTATTTTAGAAACTTAAAATGTGCTCTGCTCAGGGAATCGGCTGAAGGGCCCCTTATCAGGTGGGGGTACTTTGCTGAGTCAAAACACAGTCCCCCTTTTTGCAAAATAAATACGGGAAATAAGTTTTATTCCCATTTTACTATTAGCCCGAAAATGATAGAAATATTACCAAGTGAAATCATGGACAAACTTGACTGTCCTATTCCGTTTAGTTTCATTACTGTTGTGGCCAGTTGTTTTTATTCAAGAAATTTCATCACAAAATGGTTAATTCCTCTTTTGTACAACCACTGCCAATTTAAGCGTCTAGGTTTTTTTTCCTGTCCAGAGCAGTGAACCTGCAAAGAACTGAACAAAGAAGGAAGTTGAGCATTCATTAAGTATTCTATTCTGTTGTTTTAATACACTTTCTCTCAACAGCTTTGACCAGGTGATAAAATAATGCATGGCTAATGACTTGTTTTTGAGTTAAACTTCAATTAAACATACCATTGTTAGGTGGCTAGCATGGAGGCTAGCTGACATAATCAATTGCCAAAACACCAAGGCTTTAGCCACTGTTGTCCTGGCCAATGTAGCTGAAAGCTCTCCCTTTTCATCTTAGATGATGAATTGAGATTTTCAATCACAAAATTTGCTTCTACAGTCAAGGTTTGTAAATATAAAATATTTGTTATTCAATAAATTCTATGTGAATGGAGCCTAAGATACGATACATCCATGCTGGCCAGGACTGTTTCCTTCTCTTGGAGACATGAGGGCCATTTTATGGTGCTTTATCTTCCGATTTGATCAGGTGTGGTACCATATAATGTTTTGGGGACTTGTGACCAACTTTCTATTCTGTATTCCATGATAAAACCCATAAGAACTTGTCGGCATTCTGATTTTGTTGAGGTATGCGCCTTCTTGATGGCTCGTGTACTCTTTTGAGATCATTTTTTAAATAAAACTGATGCCAATGTAAATTATTTTTTAGGTACACATTCAATAGGGCCCCCTGACGGTTTAGTTGTCCACTCACCTGACTTCGGTGGAGGCAGGCGAGAGCTTGGTTCTTGCTGGTGGTGGTATGATTGTGAGTGCAAATTGGATTGGATTGGATAACTTTATTCATCCCGTATTCGGGAAATTTCTTTGTCGCAATAGCCAGAGGGTGAGGATGCAGAAATAGGAAAGTCATTTTAGACATAAATAGATAGGTAATAAGTTAATAAATAAATACATGAATAAATATATAAATAAGTAACCGTGTTGCTGAAATGTGTGTGTGTGGGATATGCATGTGTGTAGGTGTGTGTGTACACATACATATATAGAAGCACAAAAAGAGCCCAAAACAGAGCTGGCCCTCCTGATCAGCTTGTTCAGCCTGTTCCTGTCCCTCTCCGCGCTCCCACATCCCCAACAGACCACTGCATAAAACACTGTAGATGCCACCACAGTGTCGTAGAAAGTCCTCAGCAGTGACCTGCACACTCCAAAGGACCGTAGACTCCTCAATAGGTAGAGGCTGCTCTGGCCCCTTTTGTATAGGGCATCTGTTTGTGGACCAGTCTAGTTGGCCGTTTGTCTCTCTGTTTCCTACCTGTGACCAGTTTATTGTGTATTCTGCCTTTCGATCGAGGTCAGCTGGGATAGGCAGTGGTGGCCAAACTTTTCGGCCCGGGGGCCACATTGACTTTAAAAATTTGAGAGATGGACCGGGTCAGCACAAGATACGTTACATATTTAAAAAACTCGTTAACAGTACATATGAAACATAAAAAGAAAAAAAAGACTCAAGTATTAACATGCTCATCAATCATCATTAAAGTAAAAAGTATAAAGTGCAATGTAAAGTAAAAGGGAATGTATTAAGAAATATTTAAATGTAATTAAAAAAAAGAGGGGCTGTAAAACACAAAAACCAAATAAGAGTGGACAGAGCTACTGCCACTGGCTTCCGCGTGATAGTGCCATCTTGGGAAAAAAAGCATTATTTGGACAACTTCGGTGGTCGGATTAAAAAGCCTAAAAAGCCTGTATGTGGCCCGCGGGCCGTAGTTTGCCCATGTCTGAGCTATAGCAACCCTTATGATGATGTGCGGTACAGAAGATGAACAATTTCAATAGTTATGGATCTGTGTCACTTTTTAATGCTCCGACAGGATTCTATCATTTAATTGAGGTGTAAAAATCCTTGAAAGTGAGGCTTTAAAGTCATGTCATGGGGTAACTACGATAGATTGGACTTGAGTGAGCAACAATCCATGGTGTTTTGTGAAATAAATGAGTGTTCATATGGGTCTTTGATATTGTGACTGGACGTTGAACGGACGCGTCGTTGAATTCCCATTCTTCGTTCTTTTCTTTTGCTTGGAATTCGCATACGTATCGTATATACATACTAGATTTCCGATGCGCGTTGTGAGGCACTGCCGGACTGGCGAACGATTGTTTTTTAAAATAAAAGCCGATAAATAAAATTATTTTATTAAATTTTTTATTAAAAAGAAGATAAGGAAAATTCACATTCTTCGTCGCCTTCCTTATTTATTTTTTTTGCTTGGTATTCCCAGGTGTTGTGTATACAGACTAGACTTCCAATGCACGTTGTGAGGCAACAGAGCTAGACATCGTTTGTCCAGTCGAACTGTCCGCTCGACGAAGTGTTCGTTGACGAAGTGTCCGGATACCTTTTGATATCCTTAAATGCTTGGAATTTACTGTTTGGTTTAAAAAAGGCCTTTATTTTGCCTACGGTCCTTGAAAATGCTTGGAAGTTCCATCAGCATACTTTCTGGGTGGGCACCCTGTCTAAATATATAAATATGAAAGGAAGGAAAATAAATTAGCTTCATCACTGCTGCACGCTTGTTCTGAAGTTGCTTTTTCTGGGGGCCTTGTGTCACATCACCTTTCAAGAGAGTACAGTACAGTGTTACAACAAATCTACGACATTCATACACTTTGTTTTGTGGCCTATTGGCACAAATTGGGAGTATGATAATGTCAAGCCACCTGCACTCATTCACAGGTTGGGGTTAATCTGACAAATAAATCGGCCAAATGATAAATTTAGTCCATTGTTGTCCTATGTATGTGGGAAGTGCCGTTCTTGCGTCCAAAAGTCGAGTGAGAACCTGCATGAGTGAGGGAATTCCGGGGTAGGCGTTGTATTCCCCAATGGTGTCTTTGGCTTTGTTCAGCATTCCAGCCAAAATACGATTTTTAGCCAATACAGATTGAAAGTGGATAGCTCTTTTGTAGTCTGAACAATCACAAAGCACAGAAATCCATTTGTTTGCGAGACAGATTAAAACCCACATACTGTACATCAAGGAAGGCCAACCAAGTGCAAAGCAGTTAAAAAGAAAAAAGTGCGCTGAGGAGAGTAAGAAACGTGTTCCCTCATCAGTCTTTTAGAGATAGTTTTACATGGAAAGCTTGAGAGCATATATAGAAATCAGATAATACGTATGTGAAATTACCATATTTTTTGGACTATAAGTTCCTCTCGAGCAGACGTCGCATCAGCCTAATAATGCACAATGAAGAGGGAAAAATATATACACATTGAACTTGAGTATAAGTCGCACTTTGAGGGCGCTGCCAAAAGTACAAAAGATTTACGTTTGCTCCCTGTTTGTCTCACCTGTTTATTATTAAATATTAAGTGCACGATAAAAACAAGATAGAAATTTCGATGGCAACAACGTTGCTATGCAGATGAAAGTGCTCCTTACATGAATTCTTCTTTTAAGGACAAGCACAGGCAGATGAGGGACATCCTCACCTATCATCAAGGAAATATCAAATAAGAAATATATTGAAGGTTTATATTTGGTGTTAGATTTCCCTATTTATTTAAAATTATAATTTTGGGATTTTCTTTTTAGAAATTGCTGAATTTTGACATTTACTGATCAAATATCATAATTTCTGGAGTTTAAGTCGCAAGAGGGTGCTCCAGGCCTGCGTTGACAATTTCAACATTGGGTGGGCTTTTTCGGCTTATCCCCCGTCTCAGCAGACTGCGAACTGAACCCAAGTCGACTGCGAGGTGTGTAGGGAAAACGTTTATTTTTATGAATACGACTGGATGTCAGTGTTGCCACTGGCAAAGAAAAGGAATCTCCATGATAAATGGACACTAACTGAGCGTGGAGAGGAGTCAGTGCAATTATTGTAAAATATATTGTAACATCAAAAAATTCACTAGTTTTGTTGGGTTTTTAATCATATATACGGATTTTCTAAAACAACCGCTTTCCACCGTAGGCGACACAAGCAACAAGAACCCCCGTCCAACTTATCCACATGTCTTTTCGCTCCCTCTGTTCACTCCCACCATGCTTTCAGGACCAGTAGGAAAACAAAACTTAAACATTAGAAAACCGATGCATTTCAATATCTTAAGACACTGACTTTTAGCAGAAAGAAGCTCTAAGGGAGAGGTGGGCAATCCGGTCCTCGAGGGCCGATGTGGCTGGAAGTTTTTGTTCCAACTGAGCCAACAGACAGTTATATCCAGTTTCTGCTGCAACTAGAAGCACCTGATCCACTGATTGTATATCTTAAATACCAGATTGGTGGAAAGGTTTCCTTTTATGGTTTGTAGTGAAAACCTTTAAAATCTTTAAAAAAAAAAAAAAAAAAAATGAAATTAATTGAATATTTACTGACCTGCGAAGGAGTGAATCACCAATAACCAAAGCGTGAAGTAGCAAGGTGTTAGTGTATATGAATATGAAAATATATGTGAATGGATATATGTATATGTATATATACACCGTAAAACCTCTTTCAACGGCATGCCTGTCTATTTTTCAAACATTACCCCGTAATGCCGTTCAATTAGAGCAGTGATTTTCAAACTTTTTTGGCCACCGCCCCCTTCACCGCCGGGCCAAAATGCCAACGCCCCCCTCTTTACCCCTTTCCAACGAACGAAGCTTAAATAAATAGAAGACAGGCGCCTCAGATATTATTCGCTAATTTCGTTTCTTTTAATAGACCAATGCGCAGTTCACCTCGAATCATAAAAATTGATAGCTGATGCATTAAGCCGGTCGCTGTGCGCATACGTCTGTGGTTAAGCGTTGCCGGCGCGCTATTGTGTGCTCCTCTGCGGCTGACTGGATGGTGGTGGTTTCCCCAGTCGCCTGCATCGACGATAAACTCGCGACAATTAGTGATATACGGTATATGCGCGCTGCTCGTGAGCGCTCGAGCAGACAATGTTTCTTGTTTCAATAAAGCTTGTTTTTTGTCGACTTTTTATTACAGACAATCAATTTTTCCGGTCTTTCTACAAACACCAACGTCACATTTTACTGTAATTGCTCCATCGCCCCCTTCACTATTTCAACGCCCCCCATTCGCCTGTTTATTCGTCAGCGCCCCCCTGAAAGTTCACACCGCCCACTTTGAAAACCACTGAATTAGAGGGTGCCGCAAATATTAATTTGACATCTATGAATGAAATTTTAGAAAACCGCAAGAAGCTTTGATAGATGTGTTCGTAGCATTTTCAATGTCAGCACATCTCAATAGCTGTTAAGGCTGATAGGTCTTGTGTGTGATAGTTAAAATATCAGCCTTTATAACTGGTGAAAAGTAGACCGCTACGAACTCACTTCCTGGATGTAGTGTTCTGAATTATTTTTTGAATTTGTCTACGTGCAGGCAACACTGTTTGGAACAGAAAGGGAATGGTTGTATATTTGTGATTTTGAAATTTGAAAAAAAATTCTGCTTTGATTTTTTTTCTTATTTCTTGCTTGTTCGAAAGTGACAACTATTGCATTAATATGAACCATCACAAAAATCGACATATTTCGACAATAGAAGCAATTTGGCCACCACAGCAACTTAAAATTATGGTAAGAAAATTGTAATTTTGGTTATTAAAAAGCATCGAGATAGGCATATTTCTTTTTTGCAAATTGAACAATTTGATACTTTGCATTTACAAAGACAGGCATATTAACCTCATGATATTGACCCTAATAATGTGCTTTTGATTTGTATTGTATCTCAGAATTACCACGTGCAAAGATCTTAAGATTTTTCATTCTAAGTCACACATTTGTTCTCCCTATTAAAACCATTAATAAGGAGCTGAAAATTGTGAATCAGGTTGCGGCTGATATGCGAGAAAATATGGTACACCTGAATGGAATACATTGAAAAAATTAGGCAATAAATTGGTGATCGGCAGTAATATCACATATCGACATAAAAAAAAATGTATTGCCTCCTGACATTCGCTCTTAATCTCTGTTTTTGCTTTTCTATCTTCCCCACACTCACAGGCTCTTCAAAATGGTGGGAAGCTGTTCATGAGTTCAGGAAGTTACTTGCAGTACAATGCTCTCAAAGCCAACCGACCCATCTTGCCCAAACCTGTTCAGTTCACCATCACAGAGTCTCCTGCTTCCCCGTTGGCCGGCCGGTCATTACCCAGCGAAACCCTGACTGGCTGTTGTGAGGTTTGCAAGGTCTCGTTTGAATCACGGGCAGCTGCGAGGGCCCACGTCTTCTCGTCGCTTCACCTCGCAAAGCTACGCACCACTAACTTTGGCCAACCGACTGGACTCATCAACAAGAACGGAGCTGGTAACGGAGGTTCGGGCGTCCCCAATATGAGCTTGCAGGTTTGCCATTCATCCAAGGTAAATGGCCCCAACGTCAGTTCCGGAGGCGTAGTCGTCATCGAGTTGCCTCCGTCCGCACCCACCAGCAACAGTTAAAAAAAAAAAAAAACTGATTCAGATCAGGATTGATCTGCATACTTTCATTTAGACCCATTTGGGATCCCCTCTGGTTTTAATATACATGTTTAAGCACTAATCTTCACCACCTAAAATATTTGGCTTTGACGTTGCACCCAAACCCACCCCCGTACACAATATCCAATTTAGAATTTTTTTCCAGGACTTAAACAGACAGATGCTCAACAAGTTCACCTCAAATCAACAGCCAACTGTTCCCAACCTGCTGTTGATTTCAGCAATGAATTACTGTAATAATCCCACCTTCCCCCAAACCGGTTTGTTTTAATGTCGTTCCCTAAATCTCTAAAGAGACTGAACTTCTCAAGCTTGAACTGAACAGACTGAAACAAAGTATTTCACTGCCAATTTACTTTTTTTAGGATAATGTGAAATACAATAACTACTACCACTTTGCTCTGTGGAATATTTTTGGCAGCCTTGACCTTCACAGCATCAATTCTGTCATTTCTAATTAGTAATTTGTGACAGGATCTGAAGAAGGTTGCTTATATATCGTTTGGGATACAATAGAGGTACTTTTGAGAGAATAGAGCTTTTAAAATTTGCCCAACCCATGTCCCCATTTCCATGTTTATAGTTTTCACGACAATCCAGAGAAAAAAACAAGTTAACGTGGAGTCTTGGCATACCGCACTTTGAAAAATATTACATGGTTTGAAATGTTTTTAAGCATTCTAATGCGTGTGTCTTTTTATGGGAAGATGCATTCATGCATGTGGGATGGCCTATAATATTTTTTTTTTTCAAATATTATTTTTCTTGCTAGTCTTTAGAAACACGCTTCAAGTGTAAGCATATATTGAGCGGGAAGCAAACTTCTTGGCAGAGGTAAAAGTGAAATCAAGCGCTGTCCTGCTTATACACAGGTGAGATGTGGGTGAGCTATTTGAATGTCATTGTTTTGATATAGTGTGAGTAAATGCCTGTTAAATCATTGCCAGCTTTTCCCCAGTCAGAGACAGTAAAATGGCCAACTTACTTTTTGTGTGGAAAAAATATATAATTCAAAACAGTTTTGGGGGTTTTGCCTGTATCATCCAGTGTATAAAATCCTTACTGGAAAAAATTAGGGATCTTTGGGTTTCGGGTGCAATTTCAAGAGTAACCTAAATTAGATTTTGAGCCGAAAGGCTTTTTGCACAACTTACTGTTTTCCTACAAGGAGCTGGGAGGCAAATTTGTCGACAGGTGTTGAAATATAGGAATTAAACAGAATGGTTGACTTTCAATTCGTAGGCTTCTCAATGATGCTATTAAAATTTTAAAACCAAGATGAACAGCACATTGCTTGAGGTTTGTACAGGATATTCTGAAATAAATAAATGCATATCTTTAAAATAGCACAGATATAGACTGGAGTCAGAAGTTCTTTTAAGATTTCATGAATCAAATGAAAAAACATTTTGAAAAAGCTAAATTCATTTTTAAAGGCTGCCCTAAATTTTAGTCTTCTTGAAATTTCACCGGAAACCCTTTACCTAACTTTTTGGGGATAGTTTGTCTAAAATTAGACATAAGAATTCAAATTTAAACCATTTAAAAAGAAAAATGCAATTGTAGAATGTCTCTGCTCATGTTGAAGGTCCAACTAGCAAGAGTGCTAATTTAACCTCCCTGCCCCCATTTCTTGTTGACAGACTAATTCTGGTAAGGACATAATGTAAAAATGGATGCAATATGTGCAAACCATACATGGGGGAAAATCGTCCTTCACTAATCCTGAGGGCCACTCATGACTTCTCCCTTCTAGCAATGTATTGTTTTGACTGAGACCTAATAAGATGGTGCTGTGTTGAATGACATGCGACTCTCCAAGAAGCTTTTTCCTTCTTTTATAATTTGTATATTGTTACTATTGATAGTTTTAACTAAAATGCAAAATTAAACAGATCTTTTTGTAAAGGATATATATTAAAAATGATATTCCAAAGTAATCTTTTTTTTTGCTTTCTGTCATTTTTAAAAAGACAACAACCAAAAAAGCAATCATGAGGTGTTCATAAATGCAAACTGTAAAGGACATCCCACAGCTTGACTCTTGCACTAGTCCACTATATTTGCACAAGTTACAGACGTTTAAAAAACGAACACAGCAATGGATGCAACATGACAAGTGACTTTGTGTGCTGTGTGACGCAAGTTGTTTTGTGAGTTCTTAATAAACAAACTATTGGGAGTCATCTTGTTTATGAATCAAGGATGTGTGCTTTGATGTCAAGACTGGGATAAAACAGACTAAATACGGTGTTGCACTGTCCAAATGAAATTGGTTTTTACAGAGATCTGCTTTTTATTATCTTACATTTCATTGTCACTTTGATTATCACTTGTTATAATTGTGCTACTACTTATTCAATTTACCATTTCTAGTCATTCTGTTTTGATTACTGATTCATTGTTTTATGCCACCTCTCTGCTCAGATTGAGTCTGGTATTCTTCTGAATATTGAACAATAATAGCAGCATTATGTATTGTTAGACCTTTTATTAGGTTTTTTCTTTTTTCTTCTCACTGTACCTTGCCCCTTTTTGTTTGGTTTTCACTTTGCTTTTGTTTAATATTCAGACAAATAAAATTGATTGAACAAAGCAAAATATGGTCATACTGGTTCAATTTGGAATCTAACTTTATGATAATCATTATCATACTTGAATATTTTTAGAGATACTAATCGCATATTTTTTTATGCATCTCAAAGTGACGTGATTTGACTACTGATAGTCCTGATCTGCTACCTGGGAATTGTATTTAGGGGGAGGGTAAATAAAAGCAGACCCAAATGTCGTGTTTTACCAGTCTAAACAAATTCATCCTGACATTACAGAAAATAAAATGGCTTATAGTACATTGGATTCAGCGAAGCTGAAAAAAAACTTCATTTTTTTTAAGCACAAAATAATTAATTTGTTTTTTTTTAATCAATACATTTTTAAAAATCTAAGTTGATAGAATTGTTTGTTTTCATTTGCTGTCACTGGACATTGTCTTTGTTCTGCAGTATTTTTCCACTTGTGTAAACATTGGTATATAAAACAAAACAGTGGTACCTCCTTACAAAAATTATTTGTATTTATTTGTTTTATAACTTGGATTTTTTGTAAGAATTTGAATTATTGAATTAGAATTTGTTCCAGGATATTTAGTACTACGCTAAACAAAACACATTTAAATTTAGTATAAAATATCTAGGCAAATGTGTGCAAAAAGGGGCGAAACGAGATGATAAAATGATTTTAAGAAGCCATATAAATGCGTGGCCGTTCGAATTGCCGACACATTTGCGCGGCGGACAGCTCGCCGCCTGGAGGTTTGGGCGTCTGGAAAGTCCGCCGACCGGAGGATTGGGGGTCCGGACGTTTGTCCAAAATCCCATGTTCGTTGGACGTGGGAAGTTGTCACTTCCCCAACATCTGTGACATTTTCAATCGGATGATTCCACCCGGACAGGACTGCCCAGAACCACTACATATATGGTCTGCCTTGTCGCTGTCCCTTTTAAGAGCGGCTCATATGCGCTCCCACAGTTCAGTTTCTTCCTCCCCTTCGTGGATGTTCCATCTTGGCACAGTTAAAGGGACAGCGAAGAGTCAGACCCTATCTGTGTTGCGGTTCTGGGCAGTCCTGACCGGGTGGAATCATAATCGTAATTTCTTGTAAACTGTGTATATGTGACATGCTATAGTTAATTCCTTATTTTATTAAGCAAATAATGAAAACATCCAATCAAAACATCCCCACTTTTATTTGTTTAATAAAATAATAAATTAAACAATTAAGCATGTCACAAATACACACACATTTTACTGTTTTAATAAAAACTGCCATCTGTGAATTCCCTTTGTACATAATTTTTAAGTTTGTATTGCATGTGTAATTTTTGTACATAGTCTGTATTGTATTTGTAATTTTTGTACATAATCGGCAGAACTCTTCCATCTGGTGGACAAATTAATTCATTGCAATTGGGTCAGGTACAGGCATTAAAAGTGCATTTTTTCCGGGGAAATCAACCCCCTGGGCTCGGTTACAGTGTCTAAAAATCCCCAGTATTTTTATTCAATCATTAAATGCTCTTTTCGGCTGGATTTAAACCCATTTTAGTGCATGTTGGACATTTTCGTGACGTCTATGAACATATTTCCCTTCATCACTGTCTTTTTACTGGGGAAATCACTCCCCTGGCCTCAGTTGCAGTGTCTAAAGAGCCACAATAATTGTATTTCATCTTTGAATGCTCTATTCAGCTGTATTTAAACCCATTGCTGTCTTTTCAAACTCATCCTACAGACTAATAACAGGAATAGCATCTGCACCTCAGTCAACATGAATCAGACGTCATTGATTTTCACTATAATTTGGACAAAGGCAGCGGTGGGTCAGGCTATAAATCCCAACGAGCTGTGTATGGCCTGCGGGCCGAAGTTGACAAACTTGGACACACGATTCTGGGTCGGAGTGTTTGTGCAAATCCCGCAGCGGCGAAGCCTCCAACGTCCGGACGCACAAAGGACGCCCAAACTTCTGGGCGGCGAGCTGTGCGGCGCCCAAACGTCTTTCGGTGAATTGCCAGAGTACCATTAAAATGAATGAGAATTGCATAGAAATTTTCCAATGATATGGAACAGCAACTGGCAGCTCAGTACACGTACTATAACATTGACAAATAAGTCGCTAGCTTTGTCAAGTTTTTCCTATTCTTTTTAGAACGCGAAGAACACACGGCAACGATCTGCCAAGCCAACAACAAAACAACCAAAGGTACTTCATCCAGCTCTTCCGCACCCCTCGCAATCTTTCTCTTGGTGCATTCCAAAACAGCATTGTAACCAATCAAGCTCAAATGTTGATGTTGTATTTCAACATCAACATTTGAGCTTGATTGGTTACAATACATAAGTACACATAAACCCTTAACCTAAAAGGATGTTATGCACAGTCGTTAAAAACTCTGGAAACAAAGATATGGTGAACGAATTAGAAACTCATCGACGATCATAGTTGCCCAGAAAGGTAGACTTTTTTTGGTCAGACAGTTATGCTTATACTCCGCTAGTGGCCACTACCCCAACCGGGCCGGTGCTGATGTCAACCTGGAACACAACATTTTCAGGTTTGGCTGGCGTGGTGCTCCACTGTCAGAACTGGTGGCCGCTAACCAGCAAGGCCCATTGGCACAATGGTGTCCTCCAACCAGAGCTGCCAACTTCTTCGACCCCATTTTAGGACTACACTTGTCCTATTTCCGGAGTTCATCCGGAGTGAATGTGATTCACGCAAAATCGATATGCGCTGTATTCGCACAAGACGAATCATTTGTCAGAACATGAGTCGGATGATTCACAATTCACTCGTGTTACCGAATTCTCTAAGTTTACAGTTCAGTTGAATCAAGATGGCGGAAGCCGTAGCGGTGGTGTGAATTTCAAGGCATTTGGAAATTGGTACTTTTCCGAAATGGCTGCTTCCCCAAATATTTAAGTGACATTTTTAGGGGATTTAGGAAGTTTAAGGAGGTTGTCTGCGGTCCTGGAGTTTGCCTTGCATTTCCGGGTAAGTTACCGCATCATAAGACCTGTCAGGTTTGCCCTTAGACATCCATAAAAGCGTTCATGAAAAAAGGTGAAAGACACCCTTTTGGACATTTATTTACGAGGACGGAAATTGATGACCATTAGTTGCAATTACCCAACGGTGTTCTGCCTTATGTTTTCTATTCTTCATTTTTATTACATTTGGTGGGCCTGATTACATGGATGTCTCAACTCTAGACAGAGGGGTCAACTACTCAATATTACACTTACAAGCATATGTAAAGACTAATGTATTGATATCTAAATACAATATATATACAGTGACACCTTGACATACAAGGAATTTGAGATATGAGTAAAATTCCAAGAAAATACCCTAAGATATGAGACCAATTTTGAGATGCAAGCAGACGCAAAAGGCTGCTTATGATTTCAGTCTTTCTCGCTGCATCTCCCTCGTGCAAAGATCTTTACAAGTAAAGGGCGGAGCATGGCATTTTTTTTTTGTGAGTCAGTGCAAAATTAAGGGAAACAATGGATCCACAGCAAACCGGTGCAATGAATGCTAGTGCGAAGAAATGCCGTATGATGACAATCGATATAAAGCAGGCTCGCCAATACGTATAGAGAAGTAAGTACCCATTTGTGTATAATGCCTTTCCTATTCCTGCATCCTCACCCTCTTCCTATTGCAACAAAGAAATTTCCCGATTACGGGATGAATAAAGTTATCCAATCCAATCCAAGCAGGAAGTTCGCCTCGCAAGCCTCGGTGGAATACATTAACCTCTTTGCATTGATTATTGCACAAGAATGTTTAACTTTAGTGTAATGTAAGGTTAAAACTTTTTTCAGTGTCTAAGTTCATTTAAGTTCAATTTCGTGTTTGTTACATTACGAGCGCATCCGTCAAGTCACACTCGGTTGCGAATTATGTGTTGCATTAAATATCTCTTTTATTATTAACCATCATAACCACTAGTTATTTGTTACTCTGTTAGTAGATGGTGAAATACGATCAATTTAAATGTTTTTCCATTGTAATATCCTGTTTTCTGGTAGGGTTTTTTTCAGAGGGTGGGAACAAATTAACTGGTGTTTATCAATTCTGATGGAAACGTTGATTTGAGATACGAGCAAATCGACATACGAACACATTAAGATCATATCTCAAGCTATGACTATAAAAAATTATAAATACTATAAATACTGCGCTCACTGAAAATAGTTTCTCTCCGCTTGATATGAATCCAAAGAACAGGCCTTTATACTTGTATAATGTAATGTAAGTATTAAGACAATTCAATAATTCCTTAAACATCGCAACCCCAGCCGTCGCGTGGCATTGTTTCTTTGTGCCAATCCTACACGTCATTGGAGCATTTCAGCCGTGCCTCCGCTGTCATGCACGTGATCAGCTGTGAGCAGTGAACGATACGCCATGGTCCAGAGCGAGCATTCCATCATTGTTATGGGAGCGTGAGATCTCTCCCCGTTCAGATGGAGGAGCCGTCAGTGCTTGTCGGGCTGAAGCCCCCCACCGACCTTCCCACTTTTGCTGATTAGGTGGTAGGACAGCTTAGGAGGATTGAGGCAAGGATGATGATCACCTCCAGACTACTGAGGGACTGTACGGATCAGCTTGAAAGAGTGATTCTGTATATTTAACCTCAGTCTCATATTTTAGAAGGTCCCCTTGTGGACTACCTGTTTGTGGCTCCAGTTTTTTACCTAGGTCTACAATGCCTTCTCTTGTGGCTGTGCTTGCTGCTGTCTTGCTACTGCAACCAAGGACATTTCCCTAATACGGGATAAAATAAAGTTCTAATCTAAAAAAAGACATGGCCACGATAAACGAAAAACCGCAAAGTAGGATCACACCTATTATAACTACCATTTTGTTCTTCAGTGCTGAGTCCTAGTAGCAAGTGGAAGATATATTCTTTTGAATTATGTGAAAGACCTCTTCCTGTTTGTTGGGTTTATTCTGTATTACTATTATACATATATGTCTAGTAATTCATTTCTTTGTTAAATCATTAAAAGTCTTTCAATTGTTCGGCTCGAGGTCATAAACTGCCGCCTAGTCCACTCTCACATGGACTTCTCCAAGGATTGTTGATGCTACATCTCACCCAGTATCGGGCTGTGAGGGTTGTTGATCGGGCAAGGACTCGATATCTGCCATTTCCAGCAACGGAGACCATAACAAAGATGTTGTTTCTACCACATCTTTAACACTCGTGACGCACTTTGGGCTTCTTTATGTAATTGTTATATGATTGTTAGGTCAACTGAAGGCGTGATTGTTTTTGTTTTAATGCCTTAAAGCTGTACGCAAAATCCTGTCGGGAGGGATACTTTGGAAGATCGCCTCCCTTAAGGTTACTTATCCGTGATCCAATCTATTTAATTAAATGTCAATAATTGAATAAGATGTCTGCCTACAGTTATTGATAATTACAAAGGGTAATTATTAATGAACCTATCACTTTTTTATCAGCGCTTTTCTTGTGGAAATCCTGATGCGGTCCAGTCTCACCCAGACTCTGCCACAAGTGGCCCCCAGGTCAATTGAGTTTGAGACCCCTGATTTACAACAGAGTCCACAAAAACCTAGTATACGGGATAACATAGGGGAAGCACGAGATATTAAAGTGGCACCCTCAAACAAACACGGTAAAAACACCCTCCCAGACAGGTGTCCAAATAAACACCCACAAAATACAGGAAATAAGGCTGAAGGGTGCCACTGTCAGAACTGATGTAATCAAAGTCTAGACAGGGGAATAACTAGGTGTCCAAATGCACAAACTATATGTATAACCCGGGGTGTCTAAACTTATCTCAAGTCCCCCTATGCAACCCAAAATCTTTAACTTTGCCAACATAAATACTAAATATAACAAGGAGTAACGTACTCACATTACCAGGTGAAGCTGGGACAATCAAACCTTTCTTTTCACTAAACCATGTGCTCTCTAAGGAAAGAAAGGACTCCACTGCCTCACCATTTACAATCATAGGCAGTCAAGGGAGTCAGTCAGGAATCAAGAGAAGCCAAATCCAGCAAGTCAGCCAGAATTGACATAAAAAGGGTTTAAATAAGGGCAGGAAGTGAATCTTGATTGAAGGAGGGATGATGGGGAAGTAGTCACAGCTGTGTTGGCCTGCGCAGGGCTTGGTCACAGGGGTGGAGCCACAGCTCCATGTACCTGTAGAGGAAAAGAAACCACACGCCCTCCTACACAGTGTGTGTCCAGGCTGACAGCCGTAACAATACTGTTTTCGGGATTGAGTCATTTTGTTGTTGTTGTTGTTGCTGCACTACAAGCGCCTGAGGATTGCCCTCAGATAGCGCTAGAGCTGCCACTGGAACGCGGATTATTTCATCCGGGGGGTAGTCGGAGGTGAGGGGCAGTCAAATGTCTCCGGCTGTATGAAAATCGTAGGGTGCCACGTTCCTTGTTGGCAGCTCTGAGTGGTATTTGTTGGAATTCGCAGGCCGCGGCTAACGGCCTCTCAGGAGACACCACGTGCAGGTTGAAATAGGAGTGTCTTTGAGATCTGGTCTTGGTTTGCAGCTTTTATTAGTTCTTTCATCACATTGCTGTGGATGTCCATCTTCTTCAGTTGGTATTATTGCCAGGTGTCTTGCTGTTGACCAGAACGACATTTTTGTTTGTGTTATCAGTAGATCCACTTCATGGGGGACTTTGAGTGAGATTGGATGGAACAATACAAGTTCAGCTGTTGTCTGGATGGCTAATGCTGCTGCGCACACTGCTCGTACATACGATGGTAGAGCAGCTGCAACTGGGTCCTGTCATTTTGAGTAGAACGCTACTAGTTTCATCTTTGTTCCATGTGGTTGTAGCAACACTGATGTCCTGAACGTCCTTTTGCAAGTCACTGTTTGGGTGAATGGTTTTTCATACTCAGGAAGTACAAGGACTCCTGATTCCAAGATTTGTTGCTTCACTTCCATGAATATTCGGTTTCCTTCTTCAGTCCATGTTACTGGGTCCCTCAATGTCATCTCAGTAGCATAGATCATGTCTTGCAGTGGTTGAGTACGGTTCTGCATAGTTTGGAATCCAACTCCTGCAGTAGTTAGTTAGGCCTAAGAATAATAATAATAATAATTGGACATAGGCTTTGTCATCATCATTAACTCAACAAAAAAGCCTAATTGTCATCATACCCAGCTGCGTATGACGAAATTGGTAGTGCTTCTCCATAAGGTGCATTTTCCCGGCAAAAAACCCAAATAAGAAATCATTTCAGACTCGTTGGCATATTGCCATAATAGATACATCTCATCAGCCCAAACGGATCACTTAACTCTCACTGTCTTTCACTTTCCTTCAGTCAGCCAGTAGGCGGCAGATCACCGCCCAACATCTTTTCATGTTACCTCACCCCAAAGTTATTACACGGAATGGAGTGTGTGTCTTGTTACCGCAAGTTTAGAGTCCTCATGATGTGGGAAAAAACTGTCCTTAAGCCTATTTGTCCATAATTTGTGAGACCTATAGCGTCTGTCAGAGGGCAAGAGCTGGAACAGGTTGTGACCAGGCTGGTAATGGTCCCCGACAATGTTCCTGGCTCTGTTGAGGTAACGAGGGCTGGCAATGTCTTACAGCGAGGGCAGAGAGAAGCCGACGATCTTCTGGGCAGGGTTAATCACTCTGCATGGCCTTTTTGTCTGCTGCCGTGCTTCCAGCGTACCACAATGTGATGCAGTATGCAAGGATACCCTACACAGTGGATCTATAGAGGGTTACCAGATGCTTAGTTTCCAAGTTGTTCCTCCTGAGTACCCTGAGGAAATGGGGTCGTTTCTGGGCCTTTTTCTCTACTGCTGTGGTGTTAGTAAACCAGGATAGCTTATCCCTGATGTGGACCCCCAGGAATTTAACGAACTGGCCCCTGTCTACACATACTCCATTTATGAGGAGTGGGGCCAGATCTGTGCTTACCGTGTTTTTTAAAGTCCAGGATTATTTCTTTAGTTTTCGTGGTGTTCAGTTTTAGTTTGTTCACCGAGCACCACGAAAACAGTTTGTTGACCTCATCGAGAACGCCATCATTTGTTTTTATCTGTGGTTTTGGACATTGTTGGATGGCTTCTCGCCTTCCATCTCTTTGTTCCCTTCCTTTCTGTGAGACTTGATGTCCCAGGTAGGTGACTGACTCCTGACAGTACTGCAGATTCTTCAGCGACGCCTTGTTCCCAGTTTGTTCCAGATGTTGGAATTATGTGATCGCTTCTTCTTTGTTTTCCTCTTCTCTGAGACTGGCTATGAGTATGTCGTCTTCATATACTAGGATCTGTGTGGTGTCTTTATGTCCATGCTGACTTATACATACTGCGATCTCTTGTGAGAATATTGTGGGGCTTTCACAGAACCCCCGTGGCAGCCTTGTTTATGTGTATTTGGTTCCCTCGGTTGTGAAACCATACCATTCTTGGGCTGTTTTGTGTAATGGAACCGAGAAAAATACATTGCTTAGGTCAATCACTGTAAAGAATTTCTGATGTGGTTTTAACTCGTTCAACAGTATGTGTGGGTCTGGTACACAAGGTGCTCTGGATTTTACTGCTGCATTGACCTGTTTTAGGTCCTGGACCAATCTCCACATCTCTGTTTTCTTTATGGGACAGATAGTAGTGTTACTTTGGCCAAACTGATTTTATTATTGTTTGTTAAGATCGCGAAATGGAAGATAGTCTCACTAGCTGGCCTTGTAATTGTTTGTTCAGATCGGGGAATGGAAGATAGAGTGGTCAAACTGATTTTATTATTGTTTGTTAAGATTGTAGAATTCAAGATAGGCCAACTAGCTAGCCTTTCAAGTGTTTGTTCAAATCACGTGATGTAAGATAGGCTTTAGCAGGGGTGGCCAACCAGTCAGAGACCAAGAGCCACATTTTTTACTGTGTTACCGCAAAGAGCCACATTTTTTACTGTGTTACCGCAAAGAGCCACATTTTTTACTGTGTTACCGCAAAGAGCCACATTTTTTACTGTGTTACCGCAAAGAGCCACATCACACACATACCTTTGCTCAGCCAGATTTATTGTAAATGTCACACACCAGCATAGTAATGACATAAATTGACTCCTACAGTACTAACAGCACACGCCAGTCATTATCAACAATGAACATTGTGTGCACTGTCTCACACAGACAAACTCTCAGTTCAACCAAGTCCACAAACAAAAATATAATAATTTACAATATCGTTTTTCTTTTACTATGCATGTTACTTAGTGGGACTTCTGTCATAAAATCAGAGCCTATTTTTGCGCAACATTCGCTCCTTGTGAGCTGTCATTTATTATGAATGGCTTTTAACTTTTGAACAGCACTCCTCTGTTGGAGCTCTAACTCTCCACTTTGCAGTTAGGTAGTAAACCTCTTTTTCCTATTACAATGATCTCACTCTTTCTTAACCTGCTCCTAAAGTGTATTTTCAGACCTACCAGCTTTTACCCAGAATTAGTGTTGATGGGTGATTGTGTGGGTGGATGTATTTTCACTATTCTGTGTAAAAATAAAGATCCAGGAATGTTCTGGGACTATTTCCTATCATAAACAGTGTCCAAAACAGGCGATTTGCAATTAAAATAGTGGTTGTGTTAGAACCAGGCCCAGTCAGTTCTGGTTGGTGTATTTACCCAGAAATTGTGTCCAATGATTATGGGGATTATTTTTCATTATTCTGCATTAAAATAATCATCTAGGGATGTTCAGAAATTCTGTTATGCCCGCCCGAATCAATGACCTCAATTTGGGCACTTGATTTACATGTGGTGGTTTAGTACTAGGCCCAGTCAGTTCTGGTTGGTGCTTTTACCCAGAATTAGTGTCGATTGTGTGGGTGGATGTGATTTGACTATCTACTAAGAATAAAGATCCAGGGATGTTCTGGAACTATTTCCCACCATAAATCGTGTCAAAAACATGCATTATGCGATAAAAATAGTGGTTGTATTAGAACCAGGCCCAGTCAGTTCTGGTTGGTGTATATACCCGTAACTTGTGTCTAATGATGATGGGGATGTTTTTTTGACTATTCTATATAAAAATAATCATCTAGGGATGTTCGGAAGTTCTGTTATGCAATGACCTCCATTTGGGTACTTTATTTACAAGTGGTGGTTTAGAACGAGACCCAGTCGGTTCTGGTTGGTGCTTTTACCCAGACTTTGTGTTAATTCTGTGAGTGGATGTATTTTCACTATTTTGTATAACAATAATGATCCAAGATGATTCTGGAGCTATTTCCCCACCATAAACAGTCTCCAAAACAGGCATTTTGCGATTAAAATAGTGGTTGTAATAGAACCAGGCCCAGTTGGTTCTGGTTGGTGTATTTACCCAGAAATTGTGTCCAATGGTGATGGGGATGTATTTTTGATCATTCTGTATAAAAATAATCATCTAGAGATGTTCAGAAGTTTTGTTATGCCCAAATCAATGACCTCAATTTGGGCACTTTATTTACAAGTGGTGGTTTAGAACCAGGCCCAGTCGGTTCTGGTTGGTTATTTTACCCAGAATTTGTGTTGATTGTGGGTGGATGTATTTTCACTATTCTGTCTAAGAATAAAGATCCAGGATGATTCTGGGGCTATTTCACACCATAATAGTTAATAATAGTTTCCAAAATATGCATTTTGCGGTAAAAAAAACAGTGGTTGCAATTTAACTGGGTCAAGTCGGTTCTGGTGGGTGTTAAAATGATAAGGATGTACATTTCACAATTCTGTCTAAAAATAATAATCCAGGGATGATCTGGGGCTTTTTTTATACAAGAATCAATTACCTCCATTTGGGCACTTTATTTTACATGGTGGTTGTATTAGAACCGGGCCCAGTCGCTTCTGGTTGGTTGTTCACCCGTAATTAGTTTTGATTGTGTGAATGGATGTATTTTCACTATTCTGTGTAAAAAATAATGATACAGGATGGTTCTGGAGCTATTTTCCCACCATAAACAGTGTCAAAAACAGTTATTCTGCGATTAAAATAGTGGTTGTATTAGAACAAGGGCCAGTCGGTTCTGGTTGGTGTATATACCCGAAAATTGTATTCTATGATGAGTATTTTTGATTATTATGTATAAAAATAATCATCTAGGGATCTTCAGAAGTTCTGTTATGATTTTCCAGGGCCGCCCTGCTCTTGACGGAGTGGCCACCCAGCGGGGAGGTGTGTGTGCCATGGCGGGAGATTCGTGCTGCCCCTTCATCCCTGCCGGCACGTCCTGCTCGGTCCATGATGCCCTGCAGTCTATGAGGAACACGCAGAGCGCTGTGACCGATTCGGTTCCACAACGAGGATGGCTTGACTGGTTCCTCTTAAGCTCATGGACACAGCCACTTTTGAAAGCTCTAGTATCTTTTGTAACAGTTATTGCTCTTGTGCTTGTCACCCTAACCTGATGTTTACCCCGCTTCTCAGCTTTGACCAAATGTACCATTAATGCCACATTCGAACGTACAATGATTATGTAAACCGAGCTAATGCTAACTCGTATGCCCACGCAACAACCCATATCCCAATCTGACCCTGATGTTGTGCTATGATGTGACACTGATTAATATGTCTTTCCTATTCTGACACACAAGGCCATGAGGCAATCGTTCAAAGCGGGAGGTCAAGGGAGGAATTTTCCCTCAACTGCATGAGGGTTTTTGCCCCTTTCTGGTGGGTGAAACTCCAGTTTCAAGTGATTTGTGAAGAATTTTATTTAAAAGTAGCATCGGTAACAAAGTTTGAATATTTTTACAGTCACAAAAGGAGGTAATTGTGGGATGGACTGGCCAACTGGCTTAATAATTGTTTATTCTTGTCGCACCATGTGGTCAAACTGGTTTTACATTTGTTTGTTAAGATCGTAGAATGTAAGATAGACTAGCCAAACTGGTTTTACAATTGTTTGTTAAGATTGTGGAATGTAAGAAAGGCTAACTAGCTGGCCTTGCAATTGTTTGTTCGCCTCGCAAAATTTAAGAAAGGCTGGCTAACAGGGTTTGCAATTGTTTCCTTGTATTGTGTGATGTGGCCAGCTCGCTTTGGAACTGTTTGTTCGAATGGCCCAATATAAGATAGGTTTCAGCAGTTTGTGTGAGCTATAAAAATATCGTACAACCTTAACCTGCAAATGTTTAACCATATTAGCCCAAAGTTTTGTTTACATAAACTCTGTCCTACATCACGGTCTTGGAAATATTATCCTATCTTCCTATATAAAGATTGACCCACTGTTCTTTCAGAGAGAATTGCGAGGAGGACAGACTGTGAGCGGTTCACAGCTGTTTGAGGATTCTCCCCCACCCTGCAGTCTGGTAATAAACCTATTTCCTATTAAATTGATCTCATTCTTTTTTAACCCGCACCAGAACTTGTATTTTCAGATCTATCAATTTTGTTGTCAGGCGGGTAGTATGAGCTTCTGTCCCCGGAAAAGGCACTCTCGGGCGTGAACAGCGTCTAGACGTGATACAGAAAATGGGTAAAAGTGGTCAAAATGCCTTCAAAAGTGTTCCTAAGCTGGGTGAAAGTGTTTAATACAATACAAACGATCGTTGGAAAAGTGTCGAAAATGTATCAAAATTAAGAAAATAAAGACATATTTGGGAAAAAAAAATTTAATTTGTCGTCAGGCGGGTAATATGAGGTTCCCTCCCCGGAAAAGGCGATCTCGAGCGGGCACCGCGTCTAGACATAATACAGACGTTTTTAAAAAATGGGCAAAAATGGTCAAAATGCTGAAAAATATGACATATTTTACTCATTCTTTTAATTATCGCTGTTTCATTTTGATATTACTACTGTAGGATTAAACTCTTGTTCTTAACTCAATTACAATGAACAAAAGGCTCTGTCCGAGATTCTTCTTTTGAGGTTGAACTCACGCTGATAAGGAGACAGATGGTCTGGACTTCAAAGGACAAGCAGGGACAGAGGTCTGGATGATGTGGATTTGAGGATAGAGAGTGTGAAGTCCGGAGAAGACCCCCCTCTCGGCAGTCGTGGACCAGTCCGCATGTCATTGTCAATCAGCAAATCAATATGCATTGTTGTATTAATAGAACTGAGCAAATGAGGGTCTGGGCGATGTCTTTCTCATCCTCCGCTTGGGACAGCGACACTCAGCGGGCTTATTCTTTGGGAGGGAGACCCGGAGCTCTGTATGGATCAATTTGTCAGGAATAAATCATCTGTGGATTAACTCCCTCAACCCTGGTCTGTCTCCTCCGTTGCTGAACACACTCCATTGTTAGACGGGATAAGACAGAGTTAAGGAATTGGAGTCAGGTGCTATGACTATTAGTCTAACAATGCCCAGAAACGTGTTCCAAAAGCGCGGTAAAAGTGTTTCAAACGTACAATCGTTGGAAAGGTGTCGAAAATATGTCAAAATGAAGAAAATAAAGAAATCGGGTAAACTGCGAGAGTAACTATAACTCTCCAGGTCAACCAGGGTCCAGGGTACATTTAGGTAAAAAAAAACGCTTAAATTTGTTATCAGGCGGGTAGTATGAGCTTCCCTTCCCGGTAAAAGCCACTCTCGAGAGGGCATGGTGTCCAGACGGAATACAGACGTTTTTCGAAAGTGGGAAAAAAATGGTCAAAATGCCAGGAAAAGTTTTTCAAAAGCTGGGTAAAACTGTTTAAAACGAAGAATCGTTGGAAAAGTGTCGAAAGTGTGTCAAAATGAAGAAAATAAAGAAATCGGGTAAACTGCGGGACTAACTATCACTCTCCATGTCAACAAGGGTCAAGTGCACACTTTTGCAAAAAACAACAACAAAAACGCTTAATTTTGTTATCAGGCAGGTAGAATGAGCTTCCCTCCCTGATAAAAGGCACGCTAGGGCGTGAACAGCGTCCAGACGTAATACAGACGTTTTTAGAAAATGGGTAAAAATGGTCAAAATGCCCAGAAAAGTGTTCTTAACGCTTGGTAAAAGTGTTTTAAACAAACAATCATTGTAAAAGTATTGAGAATGTGTCAAAATGAAGAAAATAAAGAAATCAGGCAAACTGCAAGTAACTAGAACTCTCCAGGTCAACCAGGGTCGAGGGCACACCGAGGCAAAAAAAACCACAACTTTGTTGTCAGGCGGGTAGTATGAGCTTCCCTCCCTGGGAAAAGGCACTGTTGGTCGAGCACGGTGTCTAGATGTAATACAGATGTTTTTTTTTAAATGTGTAAAAATGGTCAAAATGCCCAGAAAAGTGTTCTTAAAGCTGGGTAAAAGTGTTTAAAAAGAACGATTGTTGGAGAAGTGTACAAAAGGTTCAACTTCAGGAGTAACTATCACTCTCCAGGTCAACCAGGGTCAAGTGCACACTTGAAAACTTTCATATTCGGCCAAAACGTGCTTATCAGCGCATGAAAAGCACATTTTGTGATACGCGGGAAGAACGGCAGCAGACAAAAAGGCCTTTCAGAAAGTGATCACCACTATGCAGAAGATCGTCGGCTACTCTGCCCTCACTGGAAGACATAGCCAGCCCTCGTTACCTCAGCAGAGCCTGGGACATGATCAGGGACCCATACCACCCTGGTCACAATCTGTTCCAGCTGCTGCCCTCTGGCAGATGCTGTAAGTTTCCCGCATCCATTGGGACTCTAATCTTGCGGTAACACAACACAATCCCTTCTGTGTAATAACTTCGGGGTGAGGTAATATGATTAGACATTAGGTGCAAGGTGATCTGACACCTACTGGCTGACTGAAGTTAAGTGAAAGACAGTGAGAGGTAAGTGATCCACTCAGGTGGTGATGCGATGTATCCATAACGGCAGAATGCTAAATTCGAGTCTGCAATTATAACTTGTTTGGGTCTTTTACTGAAAAAAAAACACACCTTGTTGAGAGGCACTACAATTCCGTCATACGCAGTTTCTGGGTCTTATTACAATTAGGCTTTTATTTTTGATGATGACGACAAAGCAAAGGTCCGATTATTTGCTTAAACAATGTGTAAAACTGTCAGAGACACAAATATCTGTCTATATATAGTGTAATATCATCAAATTCAAGCAAGTTTTTCATTTAACTTCATTCTAAGTGATAGTAATTAAGTTATAATGAAAACTATCATACTCGGCCAAAACGTGATTTTCAGCCCATGAAAAGCACATTAAGGCAATAAAAACTGAAATGTTCCCCTGCTGCCAAACAAACTGTCAGAGACACATAGTTACTGTGTATATTGTATAAAATCGTCCAATTCAAGTAAGTCTTTCATTTGGCATCATTCTAAGTGATAGAAATTCAGTTATAATGAAAACTATCATATTTGGCCAAAACGTGAATTTCAGTGCATGAAAAGCACATTAAGGCAATAAAAACTGAAATGTTCCCCTGCAGCCAAACAAACTGTCAGAGACACATAGTTACTGTGTATTGAAGAATACGACATATTTTACTCATTCATTTTACTGTAGCTGTTTCATTTTGATATCACTACTGCAGGATTAAACTCTTGTTCTTAACTCAATTTACAATGAACAAAAGGCCCTGCCTGAGATTTTTCTTTTGAGGTTGGAGTCACACTGATCAGAAAACAGATGGAGAGGGACTTCAAAAGGCAGAGGAAAAAGAGCTGGGCGGATGGTCTGGACTTCAAAGGACAAGCGGAGACAGAGGTCTGGATGGTGTGGATCAGGATATTGAGGGTGTGAAGTCCGGAGAAGACTCCTCACAGCAGTCGTGGACCAGTCCACATCTCATTGTTAATCTGCGAATGAATATGCATTTTTGTTATACTATAACTGGGAAAACGCGGGTTTGGACGATATCTTTCTCATCCTCCGCTTGGGACAGCGATACTCAGCGGACTTATTCTTTGGGAGGGGGACCCGGAGGTCTGTATGAATCAATTTGTATGGAATAAATCATCTGTGGATAAACTCGCTCAACCCTGGTTTGTCTCCTCCGATGCTGAACACGCTCCATTGTTAGACAGGATAAGACAGAGTTAAGGAATTGGAGTAAGATGCTAAAACTATAGTCTAACAATTTTGGTGAACCTGACGTGCGTCGGGGAAGGAGACTGCCTAGACAAATAGGGGTCGCTTAAGACTTAACGCCAGACTCCAAAGTACCTCGGGGACGTGATAAGGATTAACGCCAGAGTCGGGGACTACGAAGTACGTCGGGGACGTGATAAGGATTAACGTCGGAGTCGAGTACTCCGAAGTACGTCGAGGACGTAATAAAATCGTCTGGTACGTGGCACGTCGGGGACGTGGATTAATTAAGGGTGTAGTTCGGGACACCCCGCTGGAGTCCGGGACTTCGAAGCGCGTCAGGAACGTGAGACTTCCGACATCTTTCTTTGGAGACTTCTTTGTCAGGCGCCTGCAATCATCTATTAAGGTAAGCAAAATACCTATTGCTGGTCTGTCAAAATTCTGCTATTGGATTTTTTTTATTTGTGGAGAAGTCACCATAGAAACATGATCTAGATAAGGAATCAGGGATTCCGAAAGGGTGGAATAGGAGACTGTTGTATGCAAGAGACTAGTACAAAAATCGGGTAAACTTATTTTTTAGAGTAGAACTGTGGTTTATATGACACAGGTATTTGATCAGGGGATATTTCCGTGATTATATGTCTGGAGTGGGGGATTCCAGAGCGGTCGTTTTGAGATAGCGGAAACGTTCGTATGAAAACAAAGGAATAAGAGATTCCGAAAAAGGTTGTATGCAGAAGACCTGGTGCAAAACAGTGCAAAGAAATCTGCAACCTTATTTTTAAGTCTTCAGCAGGGAAACGACTGGGTCCACAGATGTTTGATTCCTAGGATTGACTCAACAGCAGCCCACCACAGCAACAGCGAGGGAGGTCAAGGGAGCAATTTTCCCTCAACTGCGTGAAGGTTTTTCGCCCCCTACTGGTCGGTCTAAACTCCAGTTTGAAGTAATTTGTGAAAAATTTCATTTAAAAGTAGCATCGCTACCAAACAAAATTCGGATGTTTTTTAGACTCACAACAGGGGGGAATTGTGGGATAGACTTAGCCAACTGGCTTAAAAATTGTTTCTTCATTTTGAGCCCGGTGGCCACACTGGTTTGTTAAGACAGTGGAATGTAAGATGGGCCAACTAGCTGGCCTTGCAATTGTTTGTTCAGATTGTAGAATGAAAGATAGACTGGCCGAACTGATTTTATTATTGTTTGTTAAGATCGCGAAATGCAAGATAGTCCAACTAGCTGGCCTTGTAATTGTTTGTTCAGATCGTAGATTGTAAGATAGACTGACCAAACTGATTTTAAGATTGTAGAATTCAAGATAGGCCAACTAGCTAGCCTTGCAAGTGTTTGTTCGAATCACGTGATGTAAGATAGGCTACAGCATTTTGTGTGAGCTATAAAAAATATTGTGTTTGTATACAACTTAGCCCTGCAAATGTCTAACCAAATAAGCACAAACTTTGTCCTACACCGCTGTCTTAAAAATATTACCCTGTTTTCCTATATAAAGATGGACCCACTGTTCATTCAGAGAGAGTTGCAGGAACATCGCGCTGAACAGCACTCCACTGTTAGAGCTCTAACTCTCCACTTTGCAGTTTTGGTAATAAACCTCTTTTTCCTATTAAATTGATCTCACTCTTTCTTAACCTGCTCCTAAAGTGTATTTTAGATCTATCAGTACAATTTACCGAATAATTTGGATAAATGCCATGTCTGCATTGTCGCAAGGCACCTCCTGGTTTTATCTATTTCCCCTCATGAGGATTATGCTTGCTATTAGTTATTATTCTATTTTTCTTATATTGAGCTGTTTTACTCACTCTCTTGGCACAGTATTTCTATACTTTTACTCTATTTTGACAGAATCTTCGAAGTCCTTGACGGTGGTTGCGATCCCCCTCTTCAATGGGTTCGTCCGGAAAGCCTTTTTCTACTCACCGTTGGTCCCAGACAGCAACTTTTAATAGACTTTCTCGGAGGCGATCCTGCTGTATACCTTCACGTATTTCTCCGATGCTTCAGAGAACGATTCCCCGCCCCACAGGGAACGGTATACGCAACTATTTCTCCGACAAACAGAGAATTTCCCAAACACTAGATGTGCTAGATTGTTTTTTACAAATTAGTTTAACTGTGCCTTACCGTTTTACGTGCTTGTCCTGGCTTGATGAAATTCGTCACCGGACCTCGGGGTGACGGGGGACCAATCCCTAATGGCCCCTTCCCTCAATGAGGGATGGCTGACGTCAGTTTCTTGGCCTCTTGATTTCCCGTCGTCCCGATGACAGATCTTGAATCTCGGGTTTTTCAGCACCAAAATGTCCGTTCCACTATGGTCATTCACAAGGTCGAACTCAAGTAAAGCATGCATGAGTGAGATTTTGAAGCTTCTGCAGAAGGATAGTACGGAGGTGGTAGGTCCGGAAAATCTGCTTCTACGATAACAATTTAAATCAGGGCAAGATTTCGTGACGTACAAATTCTCTAAGACAAGGAACATACAAATTCCCTATTACAAAGATGCATGGCCGTGACACGGATTGATGGTGAAGTCGCAGATGGAAACATTATTTGTTTACTTTTAAGATTATTTCACAATTAAGTCTAATTTTGTTTTACATTTTTATACCTTTTTTTTCTGTATCGGCTCTATTTGCCCCACCTCCACCCTGACTTTCAGCTGCAGCTAAAAGGAACCAATCTAGGGTTGTTTGCTTTTGTCGTCCCTTCAAAATATTCCCAAAACGATGCACACAAATGTCCTCACAATAGGATAATGCACGGCCACATGCCAATGAGATGTAGTGTACTCCTCTCATATCAGAGATCAAGCTCATTTTGAACTTACTAACGGGGGAAAGATACTGAAAAAATGCAATGCTCCACCCAGTGCTTGATTACACGAGGGAACTGCGGGGAGAAAGGCAGTGCCATAAATGTTCTTATGAGTAGCCTCTCGCGTCCAATGTATGCTCATATATCAAAATTTGTCTCGTGTCTCAAGATAAATATTTGCTTGAAATTTTACTTATGTCTCAAATTGCTCATATTTCGGGGCACTCGTCTGTCGAAGTATTACTGTGTTCCCATGAGGAAAGCAACTCAAGATCACGGCCACGGGCTAGCTGCCCTCTTTTCAAAACTATTTTTCTTTCTTCTAATGAGATTCCATACAGGTCACTAACAGCTGGACCCGAGTCTTTTTAAATGAAACTAATAGATTTATCAATAAGTACTCCCATATCTTTTTATTCTTGCAAGAAGAGAATCCATCCACACGCGCCTCCGGTCAGATGATTCTGAAGACCCCGGTGTCTCCTTTGCTAATATATTCATCAGTGTTAAGTAACATGCATAACAGCAGTCTAAACAGTACTTAGTGTTTCATAACAATTTCTCTCAGTTCTCAAAACTATTGTCGGTTTGTCGAATCTTCACGAGTGTTGTTGCGGATCATCTTGAGGAGTCCACAGTTCCCAAGAGCTTGTTGTTGAACCATAGTCTCAAGAAGTCCAGGTGTTAAGGACAAGTGACCTCCAAAGGTGTTTTGGTTAACTTTGGAGCGAGCATTTATTTTGCAAGAGATAGATTAAAACTCCATTGTATTAATGTCACCTTTATAATAATGATGAACATAACACTCCTAATAAGCAAAGCGTTCTTCATTGCAAGCACATATATAATATTGATAACTCGTTAATATATGTAATGTTTAATATCCAAAATAAGCAAAGCGTTCGTCATTGCAAGCACATACATAATATTCATAACTCTTACATTCCTAATAAGCAAAGAGTTAATATATGTAATGTTTAATATCTTTGCAAGCACATATATAATATTGATAACTCTAACATTTCTAATAAGCAAAGCGTTAATGTGTAATGTTTAATATCACTGCAAGCACATATATAATAATGATAAACCTAACATTCCCCCTGTTATTATATATTTGTACGCAATCCCATAATAATTTGTGACAAATACAAATACACTTGGGGGAAGTACGTTGTTTTGCTCTACCAGAATTCACCTTACTTGCATATCTGGCCTGAAAAAGGAAGAACAAAATCATTCTCGTTCCACTCACAATTTGCATAATCTTGGAAATCAATGTTATCACAGTAGGCTGTCTAATAAGCAGATACAATGCTTGTAATTCGGAATTTGTTTAGAGCTACTGTATCAACTCTAAGTCGGTCTAGCAAAAAGCGTAAGCAGGGGATAAGACAACATCCACACAATGTCAAAGTATTAGCCAAAACCAGCTATTGATATCACCTCGGTGAAAGCCAATTGCTTTACATTTGCCGAAGGCCTTATACCAACGGTCTGCCACAAGGTGGACAGTTCCACTCCAGAGTGCTTCTTCATTTCCGGTTGGGTTCAGGGTCAGGCTCAGGTGAGGGACCCATTGGGGGACGTGTTGTTGAGCGCAACATTTTCAAACATTGCGTATGCCCCCTGCTCCATCAAGAGCACATCAATCGTGAGAAGCATACCAGCCGCTTTGCGGCCCATGGAAGTCATGAGACTGATGGCTGCCAGCTTTTCCTTCATTGCGAATCCAATTTATTTTCTTGAACATTGTAATGGATGGTATTCACCCTATTCATTTTTTATTTGACATAACCCGAAGAAAAATACACTCCTGCTGCAATTTGGCAAACCAACCCATAAGTTGGATTGCCATTCCTCGATTAGGCTCAACTTCGTCGAGAGAGGCCAGCCGCTGCACCAAAATTCCGAGCCACCAATTGTATCTCCACTCTAAAACAGATACTGGTAAAAACAGTGAAACCAAAGCACATAGTCTGGTTTCTTTTGACAGTATTTACCTAACAGAAACCCACAGAGACCCTTTTTGGTCTCAAAGGTCTTCCTCCTATTTTTTGTTCAACACAGGTCCTTTTCGCCTGGGACGTTACAATTAATATTACTACAGCATTCACACCAGCCACTCACACACACTGTATGGCCAATCAAATGATAAGAAATCTTACCTTTTTCCATCCGTAGATTCGCAATACGGTGTGGGCAAAATAGTCAGCAAATAACGCTTCTCCTTCGGCTCCCTGATCTACGACGCCAATTGTTGGAGTTTGAACAAAATGCACTATATTATCTGGTGCCAGACAGAAGACAAGACCCGCTTTATTGCAAAACACGGCATCTTTTATTGGCTGAGCACAGTACAGTGAAAACGTGAATGACATCTGTTTTCTGTCGTCATCGGTTTGATATCTTTCTTGGTAGGTCCGCCCGACCCCTGCTAATAGAAATATAAGCTGTTTCTCCAGAATAACGGGCACCATAATATTCCACAATAAAATGAAAAAAAATCAAGGTGGAATTATGTTTTATGGACGCTCCCCTACTTACAAACATTCGAGTTATGAACAACAGTGCATACGAACATGTTTGCGCATTGGGTTTATGTCGAAAAATGTTCGTAAGTTAGATTTTGTATTGCGCGCCTTTTTCCGAGTAGTGCTTCATTCCGCCGCTAATACCAACGCCTGGCGCTGTGAGAGCCCAGCTCACCCCACCTTCCTCTGCCCAGTTCGTTGCAGTGCGGAAGTGCGTGAATGTATCTCCAGTGCGCAAAGAACCTTTTTCATTTTTATCATTAAATATGTTGTGCATCCATTATTCAATATGGTTGGTGAAAAGCGAAAGGCTTCTAGTGAGGCAGGTGCAAGGAAGAGGCAAGCTATTTCATTCGAAACGAAAGTGGCAATAAAAAAGAAGCCTGATGCGCGTGAGAAAGTGGTGAGCATTGCACAGAAATACAACTTGAATCGTTCGACCGTCAGTAAGTACCATTTATAAACAGAAAGATCGAGCAGCAGGACCCAAATATTGAACGTTGCACAAAGGTTGCAAATCAATTGAATGATGCCATACAGTGATACCGTATCATTTATGATGAAAAATAGAAAACTGCAATAGTCTTTAGATAGCTTATTTTGGCCAGTTTCTAGTAAATCTCTCGCTCTCTTTCACTCGCTCTCTCGGTAGCACTCTCACTCACTCGCCCGCTCTCTCGCTCGCTCTCATGCTCGCTCTCACGCTTGCTCGCTCTCTCGTTCGCTCGCTCTCACGCTCGCTCTCACGCTCGCTCGCTCTCACGCTCGCTCGCTCTCTCGCTCTCTCGTTCGCTCGCTCTTTCGTTCGCTCGCTCTCTCGTTCGCTCGCTCTCTCGCTTGCTCACTCTCTCGCTTGCTCACTCTCTCGCTTGCTCACTCTCTCGCTTGCTCACTCTCTCGCTTGCTCACTCTCTCGCTCGCTCTCTCTCACTCTAATGTATGTATATAGTACTGTACGTATTCTCTCCATTTTATTAAATGTTTTTTTCAGTACAAACCAATGCTGGTTACTTATACAAGCCTTAAACATACAAATGCACTTATATAAACCTTCAGTATACATATACAGGCCCTAAACATAAATTATAATACAAAATACAGGCCTTAAACAGTATACAGGCCAAACAGTATACAATATACAGTATACAACAGTATATTAAACAGTATACAATATACAGGCCTTAAACATAAATTATAATACAAAATATAGCACTGAATCAACTTACGAACAAATTCAACTTATGAACAATCGCTCGGAACGTAACTCATTCGTAAGAAGGGGAGCGTCTGGATTTCCAGGGTACTCTCCTCTGGCGAAATAAATGTAGACGGCACCGCCCCGACCTCCCTAAGATGGCTGTGCCCCGACATTGCTAAGATGGCTGCGCCCTGACCTAACTAAGTTGGCCGTGCTCTGAGCAAGTAGTGACGGGAACATTTTGCGTTTTATGCAAGATACCTTTTTTCATGAATTTCATTCATAGATGTCATAATAAATTTTGTTTAGCATTTTATCTGTTTATCTTTTCTCTATTTTGAAATAAAATAGCTCATGTACATTTTAACATTTACTTATTAAAAAAAGAAAGTCAGCAAGACACCACACAATTTTAGTATATATATATATATTTTTTTTCTTTTTGCGAGAAAGCAGCCCAGCCCGACCTGTCCCAAACTCAAAGTAATGATTGACATTTTAGGGCCGACCCGACCCAAATTTCAGGTCGGGTTGGGTTTGGGCTCAAGTTGTTACCTCTATCTTAAACTCTTTAAATTTGCGTTGGAGACTGTGCATGTAAGTGGGGGGAGATTCACTCGACACGTTTATAGGGAGGTCAGTGTCAACAACATCAATGCCCCACCCAAAATAACGAGCAGGTTTGACATGTCGTTTATGTTAGGACAGGCTGTCGGCACCACATATAAGGTCATGATAAGTCTGATTGTTAAAAGAGTCAGATATGCATGTTCACAAAAGGTGTGAGTATTGAGGAGCCAAAATGATCCCGTTTCAAATGTATTTCTACATATCGGTTGGTTGGATTGAAAAAAAGCCTGATACAGATATACATCAAAAAGTCCAGCGTTCGATTTATACTTCATAGCTCCATGCTTCTAAAATTTAGCATTTAATACTGTCCACAACAGACATTCAAAGCAAAAACAATATAAAAAAAAATTCTGCGACATCTTCGTGAAAACTGAGACACATGACCTTTGATGACATTCTTGTCACACAAATCCATTTTGAGAGGCGTCCTTCATCTTGAGATTTCCCGTTAAGTGAGCAATGAAGCATCGTAGGAGGTATATTCCTGAGAAATGGAGGGAACTGTTCGGGGAAGGGTGGGAAGGCACAGTTACCGTAACATAATATTTTTTATAACTAGTGAGGAAATATGGACTATAGGGATGAGATGGATACTTGGATTACACAGGTACTCATTAGGGTTAAAGCATCTTTGCCATGTTCAAGCATAAGAGGAGGAGAAACGCTTACTGTTACGGCGCGTGTTGAGAATCTTGTCCACTTCAAAATGAAAAGCACAGCGATTGCCTGCTTCTCACTTTTTACTACAGTAATACAGTGGTACCTCGAGATACGAGCTTAATTCGTTCCGGGACTGAGCTCGTATGTCGATATTCTCGTAACTTGAACGAAGGTTTCCCAATGAAATGAACTAAAAACAAATTAATTTGTTCCAATCCTCGAAAAACACATAAAAAACAGGATATTGGATTGGAAAAAATGTTTTATTCCTTCTAATTCGCCATCTATTTAAAAAGTAATACATAACTAGTGGTTTAATATTACTAAAATGTGTTTAATAGTACTACATTCATACAGATTTCGAAGGAGGAAAAGAGAGACGGACAGAGAGAGGGGGCACTTTTTAAACGGCAACAAGCTGGTTTCATAACATAAACATTTAAATTAACTTGTCACAGAGCTTGCCCGTTGTCACGGATGATATTGTATCACTTGGAAATTCCTTGGGGCTGGAGGTTAACGAGGCAGATGTGAATGATCTAACCGCTGAGCACCACGAAGAACTGATAACACAGGATTTAATCGAGCTCCAGGGGAGTGAACATTTGGAGGTGTTGCCGTAACTCAGTAGCTAGGAGTAGGTGGACGAGGGTGGCTGCCAAGCTACAAAGGATATCAAAGACATGCTAGAGAAGTAGCAAGAGTTTTCTGATTTGGTAGAAAAGAGGCACCCTGACAAGCTGGCAAGTGGTCGCGAGTTATCGTACCGTGAGGACATTTGTGCGTGTCATTTCCAAGATATTTTGAAGGGAAGGCAAAACGGGTGGAGTCAACCCGTAGAACAAAGTTAAAAAATAATAATTAAAATTCACTTTTGTGTTAAGTTACATTAAACGTATGTTTGAGTGTGTCTGTATATATTAATCCAAGTTCATTTAAATTTGTTTGTTCGGTTACGGACCGCCGTTTTGAAAGTTTAACGGCCGGGGGGGAAAAGCTACCAAACTGTAACATTCCCTCCCTCCTGTCGGCCTCGAATCTGCTGGTGGAAATGGCCGTCAATCTGGAGAGTGGACTTGGGTTTTTTTTTAGGGTTAGGGTTAGGCAAACTAGGTTAGGGTTAGGGTCGTGCACGGCACGATGCAGACACTCAAAAATAAATTTAATCTAACCTTATACTAAACTTAATTCTCCTTTTGTTTTACATTTTTATACCTTTTGTTCTCCCGGTTGGCCATTTGCCTCGTCTCCACCCTGACTTTCACTATGGAGGGGTGTTTGCTTTAGTATTTCCTTCAAAATCTTCCGAAAATGATGCACACAAATGTTCTCACAATAGGATAACGCACGACCACTTGCCAACAAGAAATAGTCTTGTATTAACGATCACTGCGCCAACGGGAGCTAACAGGCTAAGGGAAAAAAAAACACTGGAAAAAAAGCAACACTCCGACCAGTGTTCGTAGATAAATGTTATACACGAAAGATGTGCGGCAAATCAGACGGGTACGCTAAAATCATAAACAGCCTCTCATGTCTTGGCCACCTGGCTTTCTCGTATGTCGACATTTTTCTTGTATCTAGAAATAATTATTTGTTTAAACTTTTACTCGTATCTCAAAATACTCGTATGTCGGGTTGCTCGTATGTCAAGGTACCACTGTACCTCGTTTATCGTGTTTAAAAGGTTCTAAGACGAGACACAATATTAGGGACAGGTCTTTATGGGGTCTTTTTAATATTATTTGGACATTTAAAACCCCCTCTGTCCTATTTTTAACTCAATCATTACAATACTGTTCACAATTACTGCACTAACAAGAACAATTAAGATATCATTTTTTTTTAGTATAAAAGCACTGTGAATGGCTGACATTTCAGCATAAACACTCAACTGTCAGACTGATTAATCAATCTTAGTCTTATGATTGGGTTGACATGTCAGCACAAACACTCAACTGTCTTACACTGATGAATTACTTTTTGCCCTGCAAATGACTTAAACATATCGATCATGTTTTTGTTCCAACCTTTGTTTTGGTCTGTTGGGGAAGTGGGAGCACGGAGAGGGACAGGAACAGGCTGAACAAGCTGATCAGGAGGGCCAGCTCTGTTCTGGGCTGTCCTTTGGACTCTGTGAAGGAAGTGGGAGAGCGGAGGATGCTGACCAGGATGAGGTCCATCATGGACAGCACCGCCCACCCCCTGCACGAGTCGGTGGAGTCCCTTCGAAGCTCTTTTAGCAATAGACTGCGGTACCCTCACTGCAGGAAGGAGCGCTTTAGCAGATCCGTCCTCCCATCAGCTGTCAGGCTCTTTAACCAATAGATGGCTGTGGGTTAGGACCTACTGCATACCTGTCAACTGGTACGTTCTCGCCGTAATTGGTACAACTGAAAGCCCATTTTTATATTGGTACGCTGTACACATGAAAATGGTACGCTAAACGGTGATTTTGAGAAAAAAAAATAAATTAAGGCACTTTCTAGCCATTTTTCACCATCCGCCATTGTTTCTTCCCGGAAACGCATGTCTGCCAAGTGATATATGTACCGGCGCCTCTGATTGGCTAAAAAAAAAAGATCATGATAAACATTTCGTTTTGTAACACTTTCACCATGTGATTTCCGTTTCCTGTTCCCTTGTTTATGTTTACTTTCATTTGCAAAAAATTACAAAAAAGTAAAGTGGTAAGATTTTCCATGTATTTATACATATATGTAAGGGCGAAAACAAAATTTGGTAAGATCACAAATGGTTCGAGGTTGACAGGTATGCTACTGAATTGCGTATACATGTGCTTCTGTATATATATGTATGTATATGTATACGTGTGTGTGTATGTGTGTGTGTATGTGTATATATATATATATATATATATATATATATATATATATATATATATATATATATATATATATATATATATATATATATATATATATATATATATATATATATGTATATATATATATATATATATATATATATATATATATATATATATATATATATATATATATATATATATATATATATATATATATATATATATATATATATATATATATATATATATATATATATATATATATATATATATATATATATATATATATATATATATATATATATATATATATATATATATATATATATATATATATATATATATATATATATATATATATATATATATATATATATATATATATATATAGATAGATAGATAGATAGATAGATAGATAGATAGATAGATAGATAGATAGATAGATAGATAGATAGATAGATAGATAGATAGATAGATAGATAGATAGATAGATAGATAGATAGATAGATAGATAGATAGATAGATAGATAGATAGATAGATAGATAGATAGATAGATAGATAGATAGATAGATAGATAGATAGATAGATAGATAGATAGATAGATAGATAGATAGATAGATAGATAGATAGATAGATAGATAGATAGATAGATAGATAGATAGATATATATATATATATATATATATATATATACATATATATATATATATATATATATATATATATATGTATTTATTTATTAACTTACTATTAACTACCTATTTGTGTAAAATGCCTTTACTATTTCTGCATCCTCACCCTCTTGCTACTGCGACAAAGACATTTCCCAAATACGGGATGAATAAAGTTATCCAATCCAACCCATAAAGAGGACCCTTTTTCACTAATCTAGTGTCCTACAAATCAAAGGATTATAGTCAGGTGCTACTTGTTTCCATATAAACCACATTGAAATATGAAATGATGGGCTGGAACATAAACCAGCACCCATAGTGGCCCTTGAGGACTGGTTTGCCCACCCCTTATTTTCATTATGCTGTACTTTTTCTATAGTTTGCAAAAACACAATATTTCAATTAATGTAAAAACAAATTAACGGTTTAATTTGAATTCTCCACTTTTTCGTGAAACGCATTCGCTCCAGAAAAACTCAGAAAATGGGACAGGGGTACGAAAATGGGGTCGATGAAGGTTGGCAGCTCAGTATGTAGTAATCATAGGGGTGATCCTATTTTGCGGTTTTTCAATTATCGCGGTCATGTCTGGCCTACAATATCCGCAATATTCGAGGGAAAACTGAATATCACGGCCATGTCTACAGAGGACTTTAGAGGAGGGAAGAGGCACCATGGATGCTCATCCATATTATCGGCTGTATTCAGAAGAACAAATAAACTCCCCACCTAACTGACAATGGGCAGGAACTAATCAGAAGACAGTCTCCTCAGAGTACGTAGGCCTAGCTGATAAGGTAAGGCAGCAACCCCACAGAGCACTGCTTCCGAGTATCTTCTTGACCAACGCCTGATCCATCACCCACAAAATGGATGAGTTGGAACTTCAAATTGCTACCAACACCTTTGTTAGGAACTGCAAATTTATTCTCATCACAGAAACGTGGCTGCACACGCAAATCCCAGATGCCGCAGTGTTGCTAGATAGCCGAACACTTTTTCGAAACGATCGTTCAAAAGAATTAACAAGGAAAAGCAAAGGAGGGTGACTTTGCGTGTTCAAACATAACGAATGGAGTTGCAACAGTAGGATCATTAACACTGACTGCTTTTCTGATTTAGAGCTATTGGTACAGGCCCTTCTATTTACCTAGAGAGCTAACGGTTATCATAGTAATGGCTATCTAAATTCCACCGGATGCTAACGTTAGCACGGCACTGCTAACGGCTGTAAACAAACAGTTGCTTGACAAAAGAGTCCAGCTGCTGCCCCCTGGTAGACGCTACAGGTCTCACAAACCGCACGTATCGTGGGTGGTCCCGGTCCCCATTAACCGCGATAACCGAGGGAACACTGTAGACTTAAGGACAGTTTTTTTCCCACAGCCATCAGGACTCTCAACTTGCGTTAGCACGACACACAATCCCTTCTGTGCAATAACTTCGGAGTGTGCAATAATAGCGGGAGAAGAGGCGACGCTCAAGACCGAGCATTCAATCATTGTTAAGGGAGCGTGAGATCTGTCGCTGGTCAGAAGGAGGAGCTGTCGGTGCTTGCCAGGCTGCAACGGGACAGTTGTGTGAATCTAATCTAAAATGATTTCATCTAATCTAAAATAATTTCCTCTAGTCTAAAATAATTTCCTCTAGTCTAAAATAATTTCCTCTAATATAAAATAATCGAATCTATTCTAAAATAATATGATCTAAAATAATCAAATCTATTCTAAAATAATATGATCTAAAATAATCAAATCTATACTAAAATAATATGATCTAAAATAATCAAATCTATTCTAAAATAATATGATTTAAAATAATCCAATCTAAAATGATCTAATCGAATCTAAAATGACCTAATTGAATCTAAAATGATCTGATCTAAAATGATCTGATCTAAAATGATCTGATCTAAAATGATCTGATCTAAAATGATCTGATCTAAAATGATCTGATCTAAAATGATCTGATCTAAAATGATCTGATCAAAAATGATCTAATATAATATGATCTAATCTAAAACGATCTAATATTATATAATATAATCTAAAATGATCTAATCTAAAAGGATCTAATATAATATAATCTAACCCGACCCGACCTAACCTAAAATAAAATGAAATGAGACTCTTAACCTAACCTAATCCTACCAAGATGGGGTGAGATTCAATGAATTTGGTAGTTGCTTTTTTTTTTTTTTGTCATTGGCAAATCACTTCCACAGTGGTATGGCTACAGTATGGAGCTGCCACAAAGGGACATCCACTGTTGGGGGGCGACACAAGCGGAAGTCCAAAATTTTCTTTAAAATAGACGGGGTGCCCAATCATTTGGTGTGCCTCGGTTATACAATAAATTCAAAATTTTACTTGACTGACTGGTTTCATTTTTTGACGAAACGCTACTTATTGTGATCAACCGAGCGGACGTTCACCCTAAAAATAGCCTCCTCGCGTATGTCAGCATTACGGAAAATCCATTCAAAACATTCCAGACGAGTGGCGAGGCAGTTGAGGTCTGTGTGTTCGTAGCGCTTTTAACCCTCAAAAACACTCTCAATATTCAAAGATACAACGCATTAGAACTATAAGGAGGAAAGGCCTGACGTGAATGAC